>NC_091821.1:352627891-352912891 GCF_038994185.2 Dermacentor albipictus | reverse complement strand
TTTTTAACCTAGGTAGGACATTAGGCAGTATAATAGCAAGAGCTTGGTGGCACCACGCACCGCCCCGTTTCAAAGGGGACGCTTATAACATCCATCCAGCCATCCATCCAGCCATCCATGCAGCCATCCATCCCCAGGACTGCTCGAGACGCCGCTTTATACTTGATTTCTAGGTAGCTGGCCCTGTCGTCATCTCCCGATTCCCCATTGATCTCATTATCTTTAATAGGCCGATGAGCCATCCCTACTTTAACAAAGTTTTGTAAACACCATCATATTTGATTTGCTCGAAGCCACCTGCATAGCATAGTATGGCCCCGGCCGCTGGACCTTTATTTTTTTTTATCCAGCGGCCGTGCAATGGCACGAGCAGCTGGATTGTATAGCAGAGCCTCGATTTCAAGAAAATGCATAAATACGCTGTCTTTATCGGGAACTGGGGATGTTAGCCTGGCGACAGGCCTTGTATGTACTCTGATGTATTATGGCAGATGAGATACAGACGCACAGACGCACACACGCATACATACATACATACATACATACATACATACATACATACATACATACATACATACATACATACATACATACATACATACATACATACATACATACATACATACATACATACATACATACATACATACATACATACATACATACATACATACATACATACATACATACATACATACATACATACATACATACATACATACATACATACATACATACATACATACATACATACATACATACATACATACATACATACATACATACATACATACATACATACATACATACATACATACATACATACATACATACATACATACATACATACATACATACATACATACTAACGAGACCATCCTTTCATACTGCGGTTAAAATTTCAGCGGCCGCTTCCTTACGCGCAACGCGTATGCACTCTATTTCTCCGTAGGACAGAACACCGCCACGCAAGTCTGCAACACTCCATCTTTATTGCTCTGAACATTCAAACACGGAAACCACCGCGTTTCCTTTAGATAAGCCGTTGTGTTCGCCAGCTGTACGCTTGGCTTGATTGTTGCATGCGCACTGTGAAACCACGGGCGAACGGCCACTGCAACACAACTCCGTGATGTGACACACAACCTCTGTAGGACAAATCGCGCTTAAGGACTTATGCAACGTACGCTCTCGTCAGCCAGTTGCCACACCCGGGTTTTATATCCCGGCGTTGGTTTGGCACTGGACGTGCAGTAAGCAAGATATATATATATATATATATATATATATATATATATATATATATATATATATATATATATATATATATATATATATATATATATATATATATATATATATATATATATATATATATGTAAAAGGGACTTCGCGACTTATCAGCATAGCCATCTGCTCACGCTCCGCGTCTAAGAATATGGCACCGTCACTGTCTTCCCAGATGATGTTTAAATGGAAGGTATAAATGAAAGTTGCATATACGATGGGCTGTCGTTCATCTGTTTGGTCGGCATCTCTCCCTGGATTTCTTATCCTGTTGTATTCTTCGCAAGACAAGCAGCGATTAACCCTTCACTTATACGGCTCCCTATATTTTTGGGTGTCGCCACTCTGTATAAGCAACAGTGTGCCCCACGCTTACCCCGATATGTGTACCTATATATGTGCGCCGCATGGGTTAAGACAGAAACACGTACACGCTGCAAGTTGGCGAAGTTTCACTATGACGAAGGCTCACAGCTTGTCAAGCATCCCTCGTGTAATGAATGCTCAGGTAAGACCGAGCCGGTTTCGTATTGGTTCTATGTTACGCGGCACGAAAAAAGAAAAGCACAACGCGCATCTTTTGCGGAGAAAGACGATGAACTGAGCGCAGTGTCTCAGTCTGTCTGCACGCCTTTCTCGAATAGGTATCAAGGGAGAAAGCCGGCAACTTCTATTCTTATTCAGTCGGCTGAACAAAAACCAACTATAATGGGCGCTTTGGTTGAGTTTGAATGAGGCAGAACTGGAGCTGCACCGGTATAAGGTGGTACAGAGAGAGAGAGAGAGAGAACTAGAAGACAAGAAAGGCAATTTCAAAGATTGGCAGGCGCTTCTTTCTTGTTAATGACAACCGGTGGAATTCGTGTATCTCATGCCTCCCTTCGCCAGGCAATGGAAACAGGTGGCGCTCGACCCGCTTCTCGCAAAGTCTCGAAGTTCTGAAGACGAAAGTTAGAAAAACTAAATGGAAACGCATTCAAACGCTCTAATGTATAGCAGGCTGAGGGCAATGTAAGAATAAGTTTAGTGAGGGTGACACTGACCTTTTGGCACGGTCAGTATCAATGCTAATTGAAGAAAAAAAATCGACAGAAGCACGTAAGAATGCTTACGTATGGGAATGCGAAATCATCATGCCGTTTGTAGACCTCGGAACGCCACGAACGCGTTCATGACGTGCACTCATGACGTGGCGCCACCTCCTTCCCATTGGCTGTGCCGTCCCTGCCCAATGACGCACGCGCACGATGACGCCATGGCCGTAAAGCCGCCATGACATCGGGGAAGCGTGCTTGTCTCGCACCGTGGAGGCCCGGGTTCTATTTCCACCCAGACCAAAATTAACCGAATGTCCTTTTCAAAGCCATTAAATTAGTTTGCTTACAGAAACCTCTCTGTGAAACGTGAGGTCAACGCGAGCATTTTATACGTGCTTTCACTCTTTGCGCCGTCGGCCATTTTTGGTGCCGTCTTTCGGTCGCGCCGACTACAGCGTGTTTTCGCTCGATGGAGCATATAATCCTTTCGATTTAAAAAAAAAAGAAGTGGCTATCGGAGCTCTTCATGACCACGCACTTGCGCCGCTGCCACCATGGCGCCTTTCCAAGACTATTGGTAAACTTGAATGGGCTGCGAGAGAGGTCGCTGCGCGGCAATACTTCATTAAGATCACTTTCTTCATTACGAGTTCGGTCATACTTCCCTCTATTTCAATAAAGAGGGGGTGCCCCTATTAACCAACGAAGTAATTAAGTATGAATTACTGAATGAATCAATCAGTATAACGAAAACAAATGATGAAGCTCTAATATCTATATAACAAGATGTATGAAATATTTAGAAGGTGTAAGAATAACCTACGCGACCATTTGCAAGTGGAAATAGCATAACGTCCAAGTTTTCCTGACGTCTTAAAATTAGTGGACTTCGCCTTTCGTCTATGCTTTAGAGAAACCAAAAGTCTTTCAGAAAACGCGAATATATTACACAAAATTTTAGAAAAAATTGCATTCCGCTTTAGAATATTAAAATTGCTTTGTTTTTCTTCAGCCACAATATCCACATTTATCCAGCGAAGCTGCTCTAAATGGTCATTCGTACTTCAATGGCATTATTGGCAATTCACTAACGCCATCGAGTCAATGCCCATCTACTTCCAGTAGTCACTAGAAATGACCACGTCGAAGCCGTCAATCGCCATTCAGTCGGCTTGCTCAATGACCGCTGAAAGTACACGCGGGACTGCTCGGGCACGTGGCCGAAAATCTGGCATGTAGCAGCAGCAGCCGCGTAGTAGTAGGAGCAGGAGAAGGAGAAGGAAAAAAGGCAGGCAGCAACGACAGCAGCAGTGTTGCAACTACCACAGTAGTAGTGGTAGTAGTAGTAACAGTAGTAGTAGTAGTAGTAGTAGTAGTAGTAGTAGTAGTAGTAGTAGTAGTAGTAGTAGTAGTAGTAGTAGTAGTAGTAGTAGCAGCAGCAGCAGCAGCAGCAGTAGTAGTAGTAGTAGTAGTAGTAGTAGTAGTAGTAGTAGTAGTAGTAGTAGTAGTAGTAGTAGTAGTAGTAGTAGTAGTAGTAGTAGTAGTAGTAGTAGTAGTTGTTGTTGTTGTTGTTGTTGTTGTTGTTGTTGTTGTTGTTGTTGTTGTTGTTGTTGTCGTCTTCGTCGTCGTCGTCGTCGTCGTCATTGTTGTTGCTGCTGCAGAGTACAAACCGGACTCTGGACTTGTATAGCTTAAGAAGTCTAGCTGATTGACGTGCAGCTTTAAATTATTAACTTGTAGACAATGAAGTGCAGAGACGTAATACATACATGTCAATGCACTTCCCCACAAAGCTCATAGAATAAGTTCTTGTGTTGAAATTTGGAAAAAAAAGAAAGAAAGGAAAGAAGCGAGTTTATTGGTAGTTCATGGCGAAGAGAAGAGCTAAACACATGCGACATGTCTGAATACCCGCCGCGGTGGCTTAGCGGCTATGGTGTTAATTGCGATTCTAAATACGAGGTCGCAGGATCAAATCGCTGCCGCGCGACCGCGTTTCGATAGGGGCGAAATCCAAAAAACGTTCATGTCCGATGCATTGGGGGCACGTTAAGGATCCCTTGGTCAAAATTACTCGAGAGTCTCTCACTACGACGCGTCTCATAATCAAATCGCGGTTTTGGCACGTAAAACCCCAGAATCCAACATGCCTGAATCATGAAGATACGTTCATGCATACTACGTTTAGGAACTCTAAATTGTATCGGCGCCCAGCTGACACAAACACACACACAAAAATGGAGCATGTATTCTACGCACACAAGAATGAATGCAAAAAAAAAAGTGACTGGCCTTTGGGCGAGTCACAAAGCTCTAAATCAGCAGCTCGAGAACACGAAGCAAAATGCGCAATGATGTAACACAGTGAAGCGACGCAGTGTATAACGCCACAAAGGATGAACGCTTTGCGAAAGTCCACATTCATTTTGCACCGTCTAATGGTATGATGGTATGATGAACTTTATTTAATGTCCTGAAGATCAACCCTTAGGTTGACGCAGGCGGCTCCCATGTCGGGACAGTAAGGTTTAACCTTACCGCCGTATCATGGGCCTTCTGGACGGCCTGTACTTGATCGGAAAGAACTCCACTGTGTAGGACTCGCTGCCACCAGTCTCTCTCCTTGTCACATTCTGTGAAAGTCACAGGACACTGCCAAAGCATGTGATCCAGAGTAATGATGCCATTACACTTCTCGCAATTGATTGGTATCTCTCTTTCAGGATATATCTTGTTAATAAAGTTTGGACTTGGATAAGTTCTTGTTTGCAACAATCTCAGAGTCACCGCTTGAGCTCTATTGAGCTTAGCGTGTGGCACTGGGAATTCCCTTCTAATATTCCAATTTCATTTCAGCATACGCGAGGACATGTATGGGAATACGGTTGCGCGCGGCGTACGAAGCGTGAACGCAGTGCTGTCTGAGCTGCCCTGTATTGAAACCCCAGGACGCAAGAGGAGATGTAATAACAAACCAATTCACGATTGCGGTGTTCCCATGCGCAATACTCGTAACGGTCCATCGACAGCGCATTGCTTCCGCCCTTTGCACGCGACGCACGAGGGGAGCACGCGTATCTGCCGGCCGTATATGCATGTTTATTCAAGTGGTTCGTTTCGAACGGAGAATCTGGGCCAAGAAAAGCGGTGCATGTTCGCGCAAGGCGCGGAGACGGTTGTGTATCCGCGTCCGTGGAGGCCCACCGAGTTGGGAGAGGGGCCCCAATGACTGGAAGCTTCCATTGTCTTTCTATACACCTGCGCCAGTGTCTTTCGACCTGTTTACCTTGATAAAAGACAACTCTATCTGGCAGCCCCCAAGAACCGTTCTTTTGTTCGGCCACTCGACGCGCGATATGATAGCATTCTCGCCGAGCTCCGTCTTCAAGAACAGCGAGGAAAAGCTGATTCTTCGCGTCAGCGATCGCCATCGAGGGCCTCTTCGAGGGGCTTCTTTCTTTCCTTTTTTTATTTTTTTTTTCTTTCGTTTCTGCTCCCTCCTTCTTTACGAGCACCGTTCTTGAGGTGCCTTTTGTCCCCCTTAGTCGAGCCAACGACGCCGGACGTTTGCCGTCCGCGTACGAAGACGCCCCCGATCGAAGTTTTGGGCTTTACCGGCTGTGTGCTCGATCTGCGTGCATAGTGTTTCTCTTGTGGTGTTTCTGACGACTGCGAGTTTTTTTTACTCGGGTACAGTCACTGCGGCGCCTCGCCGTGTGCTGAAAGGAGTACGCCATCGATGTGAACTGCATCAGTTCCTCTGCAGTGTGTGTTGGACTGCGGCTGCACGGTGAAACTGCACAGGTGAAACTGTGGCTGCTGACGCCGTGTTTGTGGAAGCCTATAGCTTGCTACGAGCGAAAAAACATATTTGGTACCTTCAACAGAACTTATTCCCTTACGGGATCCACGGCATGTTGACGAACAGGAACAGACGTCGGCGCTCGCTGTGACAGAAACTGTGCAAAAAGCTATGCTGGTGAGTACGCGCCCGCGATGTTTTGGTTCTGAACGTCCACTTCTCGACATTGTGGAATGTCCGATGTGGCGGCGCTAAGGTGCTTTGGTACGAGGAGATGGACGTAAATTAGAATAACTTATCGCCAGTACGCACCTGACTGTGCTATTTGTTTTTGCATTCAAAAACCGGTCTGCGGTACAGTGATCACGTTGCATCATTTTTGAACCGGCCCTTTCACTTCCCTCCTCAAACATTGCAGATATATGGTACGCGTAGCAGTGGTAACCTGACCCAGAAGAATGCAGGTAATTAGGTTGGGAAACGAGGCGAGCACATTGTTGACATTGTTTCGTTGGCCTTTAGTGCTCATGCATAGGCCTAACACAAGCAGCGGACTCAGTGGACCGGGCTGGCTGTATACGACACTAGGAGGGAACAAAATGAAGGGAACAGCGAAGTAGCCCAAGATGGACCAGAACTGATAGCAGGCCGACATTTACAATAGTTTGCCCACAGTTCGTCTGCTTATACATTTGAGTGCAAGTATAAATAAATTCGGTTGCGTGCGAATATGTGCGAAAATACAATGGAAGGGCACTCAATTGTCTGTCGACATCTGCAGAGTTTCGATTTTATTCGGATAAGTTGAAGCTGTTTTCAGTAGAAGTGCGCACATCTACAAAGGGACTGTTTGTACGAAGCTGCACAACCTACGTCGTGTTGTAATGCAGTACTTCTACCTGGGTGCAGCAAATTTCCGTAAGCAAGCTTTCCCACAGATCAAATCTGCCGCGATACCGTTATAGTAGCATGCACTGTTACAGCTGAGACACGCGTTGTTTTGAAAGCTCTGACGGCGAGGCTAACGGAGGTTGGCAGTAATCATCCACTCAGCCTTCACGTTGACACCTTAATTACAATTCCGGCCCGAGGTGCACCGTCTTCGATTTAGGTCCAACGGAGTGCGTGGAGAAGCGCACTTGAGGGTTTTGCATTTCGTCGAAACGCTGTGCAGCGGGAGAGGCCGCGCAGACAGCGGTGCGAGACACGTGCACGCAGTCGCCCCCCCCCCCCCCCTCCTCTGGCGGGGACGGGGGCGCCACGGAGGCACGGCGTCTCGCTAATGCGAGCCGGTCGCGATAAGACCGGAACAATGGGACCACGGCCGAGAGGGTACTGAGACTGACACACAATGCTGCGCCGCGCGGCCGGTGGAGGCGACCTGTCCAGCGAAGTGCAGGCGGAGAAGCCCAGCGGCGATGGGAATAATTGGTTGGTCAAGTCGGCCAATCAGTCGCTCAATTGCTGACTCAATCATGCCCCCTTTCGGAAGCCTGCATGCGCGAATCATGCTTCGGCCAATAATTTATTGGCAGATAAGTAAACTTTCCTTGAATAAAAATTGATTGTAAGGTTAGGTGCGCAGTGCTCTCTGATACATGCGTTTCTTGTGGAGATTTGGGATTGATTGATTGATTGATTGATTGATTGATTGATTGATTGATTGATTGATTGATTGATTGATTGATTGATTGATTGATTGATTGATTGATTGATTGATTGATTGATTGATTGATTGATGTCTCTAGGCAGGCTGCCAAGGGAAAAAAGTTGCTTCCTAGCCCGCGAGGGCGTTATGTCTTGCGTGCGGCGTTTACCATGCGCTGACTCATTGGCGTTGCACCATTAGTTAGGCATCCGGCAAAAAAAAAAAAGAAAGACGGAAATAAAAAAATAAAGGAGCTCACCCGATTGCGCCGTGAAAACCCGTCGGGCAGAAGACCAGGATGTATGATGCAAACTGACGTTCTCAGCGTGACACGTAGTACCTGGTCGAAAAGAAGACGGAACTGCAGCCATATGTGCATCGTAATATCTGCTACGAGCATGTACTAACAGTCAGAAGCCAGGTGTGCTTAAAAGGGCGTAACTTAACTCTTTAAAACTCACCTTCATAGCGTGCGCTTGGGAATTTTTTTCGCCTTGGTGCAGCCCAAGGTTCGTGGTAATATGCATGAACACAACAAATTCCATGCACTAAGTACTTACTATTCGAACATGCGTTCGCATTTGCAGTTCTGCCTAGGAGGATCGAAAATTGAAGTGAAATACTTTCAGTGCGCACTGTAGCGATGGAGCAATGACGTTGACTGCATTTTGAAGTTGTTTTATAGCTCTGTTTGCGTTGTTGGTGCTTCTGATGTACTTGATGTTCTGTTGTTTCTAATGGTATTATGCATGCGAAGCACGAAGAAAAAAATTGAAGGCATAGCGATGTCTAGCAGACCTGGTGACAGAACACAAGGGCATATTCATTGTTGAACGTTCACAGTAGTACATATACATCCACGTAAGTCAACCATTGCTATTTGTTGGGCGTGTTGGAAAACTGAGTTGGAAAGTATATTTAGCGCCAGCGAACAAGGACATAAGGAAGACCGGTTAATGACTGGTTACGAGAACATACTCTAAACGTGAGAAATAAGCAATACGGTCATCTGTCAACTCATTGTGAGGAATGCGGCTGTGCGCCGATGCATGGGTCCTGCCGGGTTGTAGCGAAGCACAAAGATACAAATGTGCGAGAGATTATTGAGGCTCAGGCTATCTGTCGGAATAGTGATACGTGTGTTAGTGCCCCTTCGGTTGACTTGTTAGAGACGACTTTTCTGGATGGTTAAAATTTCGAAGAGGTGGCGCCACTGCGCATGGGTTAAATAGGAGTGTGTTTCCTGAAAATCAAGCGGTTGAAGTTAGCGAATTGTGGTGTCGTCTTCCCTCTGTCCTGTTCGCTGGCGCTAAGTATGCTTAAGTTCTTAAGGACATGTGAATTGTGCGACCGCCTTAGACTATTGTTGCGCGTAACATCGCGTTACTGTGTGCAGTTTTCTTGCTTTTTTCTCTCTCTTCCTTCTCCTTTTATCCCCTTTACCCCTTTCCCCAGCACAGGGTAGCCAGCCGGTATTCACCCTGGCTAACCTCCCTGTCTTTCCTTCCCTTTTGTCTCTCTCTCTTGTACGAGAAATCGCAATGCATAATTGGCTGATTAACAAAAACATATAATTAGCTTTGCATTTAATTACTTTACGGCATATATATCGAGAGAGAGAGAGAGAGAGAGAGAGATGAAAGGCAGGGAGGTTAACCAGATCTTAGACTCCGGTTTGCTACCCTACAGTGCGGCTGGGAGATAGGGGTTAGAAAGAGGACAGAGAGGAAAGAGTTTTAAAAAAAAAGTCACACACAGATACACAGTTACAGACGTTCACAAAGGCCAGTAGATCGCAAGAAGCGCAGTAGCACTTGCACGGCCTTCTTCTCTGACGTTAGCTCCTGTCGATGGTGTCGAATTTCTTTTTCCGATAGGGGTCGGTCGTCCAGCTGGTTGCTCTTACCAAAGCCTATGCGTTACTCATAGAGAGGGCCGCCACCGCAACCTGTGACCACTGCGGCCACGAAGAATCGATTGGCCATATTTTGCGCGACTGCCCACAGTACAATCCACAGAGTACAATCCATGGCATATATTGAAATTTCGAGCTGTACACGGGGTGTTCGGGAGGCATGTCACCATGGAACGAATTTTCAAGATGGCACCAGTTCCGAGATATTCATTCCCAAAGTGCGCGACGAAATACATGGTGGTTCTCAGCAAATTTCGTAGTTCCCTTCAATGCATCAAAAGGCGTTTTGTTAAAAGTAAGTGGATCGACAATGATTGTTTACAGCAGGTTTGATGGCGCATATCTCTAAACCCGTGCCGTTCTCAGAATTTCTTCCAAGAGGATATGCATTGCAACCTGGCCAGGTACAATTCGTAAATTGTAATATGTGCCTAAAGTAATTAGTTAAAAACTCAATTATTGACTTTTTTGTTAATTAGCCAAGTATTCCTCTCGCTTTCTCGTGCAAGTAAAGTTCGCCGTTTCGATAAATCGAGCTCAAGAACTAAAATTATGCTGTCTGCCATGGCGATTTAAAAAAAAATTATGTATAGTCTAAAATCAACACCCCGCATAATGATGACACCTTGCATTCATAATGGTGGATGGACTTAAGCACCCGGAAGGACAACCAATTTTCTTTCACGACAACTGTCAAAACCTTATCGATCTGTCACGATCTCACCTCCTCTCCTCTCCCGAGATAAGGCACGTAACAAACTTATATATACTGCACTTCGGAGGGAGCTCATCTGGATGTCTTTCCGGCAGATATCACTCGGGATTGCGCAAGTGTTTTTTTTTCTTTTAATGTACCATGGCGAATCTCCTATGATAGCGGGGAAGCAATAGCTTCGAAAGTTGTTGACCGAATAGCAATGACTGTGCAACTCCAGTACGCTGCGGTGGAACCAGTTACAACGTCTAAACTTATGTGTCATGAGGGTTGAAGGAGCAAGGTTTGTCCCCATACAAGTTGGTGTAACGCATTCTTAAAGTACACACAAAATACGCAATGATCTTAAATGTAATTTTCACACTTTTACAAAATCTCTTCTGCGAGACAACCTCCTGTCGACATTTTACCAAACTGGCACACTCGCGATATATATTTCTAATATATTTTGCTCTTGTGTGATGGCATTACGGCAGCAGAAGTGCACATCAGGTAGAAGCAATATAATGTCATCCTTTTTTGACATCTTTCATTTTTGTCTTTTTTTTTTTCAGGTTTCGGTGTCAGTTGGCTATTTTGGGAACAGTGCTGAAGCTACGAGCGTCCGCGGATGTATCGACGGCTTGAAGGGGACGCTGAGACGTCCGATTCGCAGCGAGATACTTAGACAAAACTAAGAACAACAACACCACAAGTCAATAGCCAGCGTTCTTCCAATAAGAACAATGAGAAATTCCTGCGGCAAGTGAGAACATAGTGCATTTAAAGACCACAACCCCAGTTATCTAAATGGTAGATAACTGAAACCTTCTTCCTTTTTCATAAGCTACATCTGTTCACTAAACCACGTGGGATTTATTGAGGCGTACCTACTCATAGACGCGACGACGAATAGCTCTAGGTTTTAGCTCACTTCGAGAGCTGTGATGAACGAACTTTTCACGACTCGTTTTCAAGGAGTGACGGCGTGACACTGCTAAATCTTCGCAAGCCTGCTAATCAAGTCTACCAGGAAAAAAGCTGCGCAGATCATCTGACCGTTCCTCGGAACAAGACGTGAAGCTGAACGCAGGATACCATCGGTGAGCCAATTCCTTGCGGAGTGCGCTCAAAATCCCAACTAAACCGCGACAGCTGATGCCATTAAGCCGGCAAGGAACGCGAGACAGGCGCTCGACGGTCTTTTCTTCGCGAAACCACCCCTGGGCCCTCCCGTGAAGAGCAGCACCGCTGGAGGTCACACGCAGAGGCGCCGAGAGTCACCGCCTCGAGCACAGGCGAGAAATTTACGCGGCTCTCCCTCGAGGACCGCGGAGGAATCGAGGCCGCGTGTCGAGCTCTTCGAGAGCAGCATCAGCGGCCGGGCCGGTCTTCTTCGGTCGCGGTCCTGTCGCATAGCTGTCCCCGCACCGTCGGCGGCGCCTTTGGTGCCGTGGCCGAAAGGTAGAAGAAGAAGGAGGGAGATCCCCCCCCCCCCCCCCCCGTTCGGGGCTCTCCTCCGCCACGGGAGCAGCAGCAGCAGCGTAGAAGAGAGGAGGCGCCTGGCGACTCCGCCCTCCGGCAGCAGCAGCAGCAGGAGCAGAGGGTCCAGCAGCAGCAGCATCTGCGGCGTCGGCGGAGGCCGCGAGAGAGGGTGTCCCCCGCGGCTGCGGTAGCGGAGAGCGGCGGCGCGCCGAACGAGCACTAGCCATGCCGCCGGCCTCCGCGCGGAGCGGGCAGCGCCGTTGCAGTTAGCCCCGCCGAGAGACCCATGGATTACGCGGTGCGCTGGTTCGCCGCTGCCTGGGCCGTGCTCTTCCTCGCCTTGCTCCTGCGCACGGCAACGTGAGTACCACCGCCGCACACGCACGCCCTGTCCTCTTCTCCTGTTCGCCGCCTGTTCAGTGCGCGTTGTTACAACTGCGGCCTCGCGTCGGGCGGCGCTCCTTCTCCCCGAAATGTTGACCGCCTGTAGAACGGACCGGCTCGATGGTCCGTCAGGCAATTATTTCACTCTCGGAAACGAGGGCAGTTGTTCGGTCTAACGGCCTGTTTGGAATAATCAGTTCCTTCGCTTGTGTCTCTTTGACGCGACTGCGTTTATTTTTCCCCCTAGCTGTGCCTTCCTCGCATTCTCCACTCGTGTCTTTTCCGCGACTGCACTGCCTCAGACGAGCGTCGCGTTCGATCGAATGTCATTGCGCGGCGCTCGCGAAGTACGAACGAGAGTCCGGCGCAACTACTGGAATCACCGCGATGCGCCGGCAGCTTCACCAAAAGAGGCCCGTTCAAATAACGGCAAGGGCTGAAGTGAATGAAATGCACGTATCAGGAAATGACTATAGTTCGCGGAGAATGCACCATTAGCATTTACTTCTAATACGAAAACAAGGAGGTAGTACTTATTTTGGTAACGCCTCGATCGGCGAAAGTGGGATTGTTCCGAGAGCTGTGAAAGTTTCGTCTCGAGAGAAATGCTCGTCGGCTCTGTCGCAGTACCACGAGCCATGTGCGTGCGTCGAACGACGTTGCATTCCACGACGGAGTGTTGGACGCAGCATTTCTAAAAATTATGCTCGCGCCATCAGCGGCTGACCAGCAAAAAGAATAAAATAAAAGAACAATGCCCTCGTCGCCCTGCATACAGATAGCGCGATTACCTAAAAACACCCTCGCCGTCGCTGGCGGTTCGCCGGTTCTTGATCTCCTCTGCGCCTTGTCGTTGGTAGCAAATAAAGAATAGCCAAATAAAAGCGAGAACAATAACGACGCTATGAGCGCGCTAACCTCTCGTGACCGAATCTCGCGGAAGGTCAAAGCACTCCCTCGAGAAAGACGCTGGCGCGGTGTAGTAGCGATACCTTTGAAACAGAGGCAATTTCTGCCTTGACTAACGGGAGAGATAAAATACTGCTCCCCGAGACGGATATGGCCGTAAACGTCAGGTTTCGGCTCTTTCAGGGGAGAATGGCCTCCCTTCTTGTACCCGCGGGGACCCCATCCCCCCACCGCCCCCCTAGCCCGTCTTTTTGGGCCCTGTTGCACTATATGGCTTCTTGTGCTTCCTTCCATTTTGCCTCCAAATATCTCGCCGGCGGAGGAATTCCGGGGGCCATTGTGCTCCGCACCAGTAGAAGTCTACAGGGGTTAACACACGGGTCGTCCCTCCTTTCCCACCTTCCCGCCCTCCTCTCCATCTCCTTTCGACGTGCGTGATTTCGGCATCGTCCTGCTCGCATGTTGATGCGGCAGCACATCTCGCGGAGAACGGCTGGCCGGCGGTGCGCTGTCAAATAGACGAACTAGAGACCAAATTTTGTCAGAATAATTATTTTTAAAAAGGTTGTCCGTTGAACTGCAAAATTAAACGTTGCCGGCTTCAGTTATCGATTCGCACATTTGGCCGCACTCAAGTTCGCACGCACCAATTGGTATGTACACTATCAGTGCTTATTACGGCTTCCGTGTGCGCAATATATAGACGGCGATCGGCCAAGAACTCTGCAATGCCTGGCAAGCATGCATCGCGCACTTTGGCTACGTGCAAGAGTATTTCTCAAAGAATCGTGCTAACACGTACGAAAGCGAGGCGTAGATTTCGGCCGAGCAAGCATCCTCTCGTCCATCGATTTGTGTTATAGAGCGCGTTACTACATGTATATAGTTACCTGTGCATACCGCTGACCAAACTTATGTGCTTGGACGCCCGTCGCTATATTATTTAGCGCGCTCTTTCTTGTTAGACGCGATTGATGTACACAAGGAAAAAAATGCCGTAAAAGTGAAAGATTTGCCGACGGTCGCAAGTTGCGTATGAAAAAAAATTATGGGTTTTACGTGCCAAAGACACTCTCTGATTATGAGGCACGCCGTAGTGGGGGACTCGGGAAATGTGGACCGCCTCGGGTTCTTCAACGTGTACCAAAATCTAAGTACACGGGTGTTTTCGCCCCCATCGAAATGCGGTCGCTGTGGCCAGGATTCGATCCCACGACCTCGCGCTTAGCAGCCCAACACCATATATCCTAAGCAACCGCGGCGGGTAACAAATTTCCTTTCTATAAGCCGTGTACGCGAGAATGGGCCTACCATGAAGTGGTGTAACTTTACACTGTTGGAATACGTGTATACCAGCTGGCACGTGCTGCACGTGATGTGCTTGTGACGCTATAGGCGCGCAAGAACTCACGCTCATGTGTACATATATAGTCTATATACAGCCTCTCCTCGCATGCGCGTCGCGAGCTGCATTCATCTAATCGCGTGCTCTACACTGTAAAATAATTTACACCCTAAAAGTGCAAAAGGGTGTAGATGTGTCTATAACTCACACTCTTAAGGTGTCCGTTATATATATAACACCCTAAAGGTGAGAGTTACAGACACATTTACACCCTTTTCACTTTTACGGGTGTGAATTATTTGACAGTGTAGACGAATTCTCGGTCGCAACCAGCGTGCACAGTTACAGCAGCGCTCCGCCGAAAAGTATAGGATGGCTCAACACTATGTATACAACATCGCTTTCGCTGCAGCTACAACTATCTATTCATCATGCGTTCTAGCCTATAAACTACATACTGCGTGTATACGTATGCCCGTGCGACTGCTCAGGAAAGCTGTATTTACGCGGAATTTCCTCGAAGAGCGTCGCCATAACACTTCGCTCTGCGAAACGTGCGCGGAAAGCGTGAATGTTTTGACGACCGGCGTATTATTGGCCAATATCCTAACGCGTGCCGACCACCCGCGAGCGGGCGAGCAACAAAGACCAGATAAGAAAATGTGTAAAGGAAAACAATGCCGACATTTAACGAGCGTTGCGGGTCATAGCACTTCCAATTTTTTGTCTCATTTGCACATTGCTTTTACTTGTTTCGCCACGCGCGGCCCGTTCGTTGTGGCTGTGTTTCCGCAAGACGCTAGTTGCCTTCTGATATTTTTTTTTCTTGTCTTTTCCTTTTTTTGTTTTTTCACAACGATAGCGTACTTTATTTCGCCTACGGCGTCGCTCGTGATACGGTGTTATGGAAACAAATCGTTAACACATAAACTGTGCTGGGAATGGTTTGTGGGCGATGCAGAAAAGTCACGGCCGTGTGCATAGCTATACAAAAAAAAAAAGGGTTGCTTGTTGTCCACGTCACGAATTTTCGCCGCCTGTCTATTGTATTAGTTTTATACGGTTGGGGTTGAAAGAGTTATGATTATAATAAGTATACAAACCAGGCTATACATTTTTGATCAGGCAAATCTACTCCTGCTTTTTTTTTCTTCTTTTTTCTTGTTCTTCTTTATTTTCGTACCTTACATCACCTCTGTTTCACCTGGGTTGAGAGGAAATCCAGAGGAATAACTTTGCGGCATTTATGTGCATGATGCTTCTCAATTATTTTTTATGCTGCAATTCCTCGCTTATCTGCTGCAGTAAGGAGTAACTGACACCCCTCCTTAGTGCCACATGTCCTTAACAATAATGTCAATAAACAAAAGCCATAAATGCTCGTTTATTGTTATATTCTTTCTTTCTTTCTTCTGAGTAATTTATCTGCAATTAGTGTCAAGATTCTGAGCATTTCGACAATTTTGCCTTTACATATAATCCTAAACAACAAGCCTAATAATTGCCAATTTATATCTTTGCGCGCAGCTGGGCACCGCAAAAATCAACGATTTTGTGTCACCCGTACAAATTTACAGGGAGTAGTACTTGGGCTTAAACGTGTATAGTAACGCGCAAAACTTGCATTGGTCTATTTTAAATTGAGTAACGACATCTCAAGGTTCATCTGTGATCCTGCTGATGAAATAGTGGTGAATGAATTCCGGTATAATGATACATTAATTAGCTTACGCCGAATTAACGCTGCCTATTAACGAAATATAATTTCAAACTTCCACAGACGCACACGTCTCAATGAGATACTTTAGTTTGTTGAGTGATGTGGTGTGCTTTGTGTAAGTTGTGTATCTATGTCGGGCACTGTGTATATCATTTCATTTTTCATCATACCCATCTGGAGCAGCACGTCAGGCAAACCTCTCTCTCTCTTTCTCTCTCTCTCTTACCCGGAAATCATTCATTTAATTTAAGTAATCATGCCTTGGCGCAGCCACCTTCAGGACGCATAGTTAATTGCTGTTGGGTTGATAAGCAAGAGGTCGCGGGATCAAATCCAGGCCACGGCGGCAGCATTTCGATGAGGGCGAAATGCGAAAGCACCCGTGTATTTAGATTTAGGTGCACGTCAAAGATCCCCAGGTGGTCGAAATTTACGGAGTCCCCCACTACGGTGTGCCTCATAATCAGAAAGTGGTTTTGGCACGTAAAACCCCATATTTAAATTACCGCATAGCTAACCCGCATATGTGTAGCGGCGGTCCCGGAAAAGCGCCAGTGCCGGATTCGACCTTCGTCGACTATAGGTCGATTTTTTTCTTCAGCTGCGAAGTTTGCTTTATGAAAACATTGCTCGTGACGTAAACTCAACGCAAAGCACCTGTAAGTGAGGTAAGACTATATGAGCGTGCGTTTAGCGGATAGACATCCAGACAAAAGCGGAGACACAACGCTTGTGTCGTGTTAGTTCTTTCCGCCAGCCGCACTCCTATCTGTTCCCGTGCACTTCGGCACTTTGCGTTGCTATTACGTCATGAACTTCAAGCAACTCGCCCAAATCTCTACGCCGAGGACATTGTTACATCCACGGCACTGCGCTTTTGTCAGCTAGCCGGCGTTTCCGTTGTCTTCATGATCGCCTGTTACTCTATGCGTATACAAAGAACGGTGATGCGGCCACAGTGCACCACAACAGATAAATATTTCGTTCTCTCTCTCTCTCTCTCTCTCTCTTAGTCCACGTGGACTGTTGCTATGAGTTTTGCATCGCATACCAATCTGTTCGTATATAGAGCTATCGTTGACGCCGCCGTGGACTCGGATTAAGCGAACACGAGAAGAAGAAGAAAAGGCGCAGCGCGCATATCAGAGTATATATATAGCGTAGTGTTGTGCCGGCTCCCGACTGCCTCCATTGTCAATTTCGCCACCGCCACTGCTTGAAAACTGAGCTGCCGTGAGGGGCCGGGTGATGCGCGCATGCAGTGCTCCGTCTTGTGTTACGCCGGAACATGTGTGCCGCCACCGGCGGCAGTTCGATGAGCGAATCCTTGACCGTGCTTATCGATCTCAATCTGGCCACCAGTGAACGAACGCGCCGTGCGGAACTGAAAAGCGATCTGTCTGTGCCAGATGCAATGCTTCCTTTGCATTGGCAACATTGAGACAAAGAGAAAGTGAGTAAGTTCGCCGGTATCTGGAGAGGTCAGCGAAGAGGCAGGCTCGGAATGCTACTCAATGTAGGTATAGGTCTAGATCACGAGGAATGAAAGAAAAGAAGCGCAAACAAAGCGCACGCACACTTACACGTATGGCTGCGAAATGAACTCGGACTATACAGAGTCTCATTGGAGCCCCGTATCCCCCAGGAATGCTGCACGCGCTTTAGTGGGGTGCAGTTCAGATCCAGGACGCACAGCCGTGGCGTACGAGAACGTCCCGCTGCTGAAGTTGCGTGTCGTAAGGCACGTTTAAAGCGTTTCTCGAGAAGGACCTTGAAGCTGTTATGCGCCTACGATTGCAAATTAAGACAAGACACATTTCATCCGCTTTCACCCTGGCTCATCAGCGATTTCTCAAAAATAAATAAACAAACAAACAAATAAATAAATAAAGCAAAAGAACGTGTAGGGCTCGTTGTATTGCGTACACGCCTCAAAAGAATATCGTATACGGTCCTCAATGAGTTCCTCCTGGCCCAAGGGATGCACCATGCGTTAGCATTTAGTATATTATTGAAGTGAAAATACGAGAAAGAGATTTAGTCAACCTATTGTGGTGACGGCTGCTCGTTTTCGCATAATAGCACATAGAATAAAGATAAGATATTGTAAAATAAGAAGAGACTGCGCAGGTTCGGCGCGCCCGGGGTGGAGTTAGATAAGGGAGTAAACAAAGTTCACATAAAGCTTCACACATACCGGAACATACGCAGACGAAACACGACGGCATGTTGCGCCGGAGAGCTGATTCCCGACACGTACACGTATGTTGGGTTCCAAACATTATTGGTTACGAACACGTACGTGCGGTCGCGATGCGCTTCATGATGAGCAGGTGTACAGACGAAGAGAGTGCATATATAACGTAGCACAAGCGCAGAGAAACAACAGTGAACTGCGGGATTCATAGCATTTAGTATCGATCTGGATGCATCGTTCCTTTCTCGCGAGTTCTCGAAACGATCTCACAGGAATCGCGCGGAAGCCGCGCGCAAATCTTGCGAACACGAGGCTAATCAGTACACTGTTTACAGTAAGTGCTACTGCAACTGGGGGAAAAGAATGCTGAGAAGGGCTTCTACATGCAAGATGCACGCTCATTATAGAGCCTTTTGAAAATGCGTAGCTAACTTCGTACGTTGTCCGAACTATAGTGTTGTGACTCTTCTTTTGCACGTAGACATTTTGTACGAGTTTATATGAGAGTATGACACGACTAACACGCCGACTTCCTTACGCATGCTCCAGCCACCGAGTCACTGCACGTTCAAATAATGCCCGCACGAGTCCTACAGAATTTTGAGCGTTAACTCTGCGCTAGCAACAGCTGCAACTCAAGCGCCGTTAACTCCCGGTGTATTTTACTTCGACTAGCGAAGACGAGACAAAGAAAAAAGGAAACCCAAATCGTATCACTCCGCATGTCGGCCTCTACCCGCGCAACGCCTGACTCAGAGAACAACCGATATATTCCATCAGCTTTCGTTCAGATTGCGTCGTCAAACACGAAAAGATAAACAATAACCGTAGAGATTAGCCGACTATATGCCTTGGATCACATCGCAACGGTCGATACTTTCTAGTGCTCTTCGCTATCCGCGCTCGTTACCGAGAGATAAAAATAATAATGAAAAAAATGTGTGCGCCATGTGTCGCAAGCTTTCTTTCCCTCTTTTTTCCGCGAGCACAGCAATTTCTCGAGAGCTCGCAGTACTTGTCGGGTCGTACATTGTTCTGGCTTAGACGTCAAGGGGTTCCCGCCACAGTACTGTACACGAAGCACCGCTAGACACAACTGTGACGTCCGCGCATTGATCGAACAACTCTCCGTCGTTCTAAACGTCAAACTTTATGGGGACCTAATTCGAACGGAGTCTGTAAAGGATATTTCAGCTGATGTCTCGAGTGCGGCAATTAAACATGACTAGTGATGATCGAAAATTTGATAGTTTGTACGCGATAGTATATGGTTTGAGTAAGAACACTGTTGAAGTAAACTGCTGTCAAAACTGTCATGATGCTTTTACTTGCGTATGCGGACAACGTCGGACACACCGTAGTCAAGTGTTGTCGCGTGTGTAACAGCGCAATAACTTCACTTTGGCGGCTTTTCGAACATGCTCGCTCCACCTGGCGCTCTTTAGAAATTTCAGGTAAGAAAACACTTATCGAATTGCTCTTACTTTCTCGCGGATATTAAACTTTATTGAGGTTGAAGAAAGGCAGCCGTCTGTGAAATGTGTTAGAAGCGAACATGCCTGGTCTTGTGAGAACGTCTGAGGTTAACATATCCGTAATTACAATTTTGCAGCAGAATTTCGCCCATGTTAGTGTGCGATGTTTCTTTGGCATTTTCATGCACTTCACGAAGGACGAAATCGTATTCGGAGAATATACTTATTCTATCCCTGCACTGACAATTCGGCGCTCAGGAGGTCAAACTGAGTGAGCTATACACCATGAATTCACACTTCGAGAGCAACCAACGCGTTATTTCTGCCCTTAACAGAAGCTACAAAAGTGAAACAAGAGCAAAAGAAGAAGGATAACGCGACCTTGAAACTCGAGCACCTCCTTTCCTTGACGTTACAAAGCATGGACGTAATAATGTCTAAACGAGGGTGTATAGTTAGTTACTTACCTGTTGAATGTGCCTTATCACGCATCATTCTAACATACGCAATGACTCACCCTAGAAAGCTTTGATCCACAATTTGGCGTATATTGGTTATGCGAAGCGTCAAGTATTGGAACGCACGTGACGGAGTCGTGACATCATACTTTGAGTAACCTTCCATAACACTCGCAGCGTTCAATTAATAAAAAATAAACGTAGCACATCGCATCATGTCAGCAACTAATATGTAGCATTCTATAAAGCCAGCGTAGCGTCGACACTGTTGTATATATATATATATATATATATATATATATATATATATATATATATATATATATATATATATATATATATATATATATATATATATATATATATATATATATATATATGGTTGTATTGCATTCTATAGGGCACGAATTATGATAGGCTGTGGATAAATGTATCGAAGTTGCGCACTTGTAGTCCAAGGCACTGCAGACCACGCATTGAAGCGCATTGAAGTTAAAGGAATTCACAGCGTGAAAAGTGCAGGGGAAGCAAAAGAAGCTGTGCTGTGTAGCCGCAGTTGCCGGTGAAAGAGTAGTGCTGCAGTGAAGCGCTCTCCTTAGCAAATTCCGCGTGCTCGCAGAATCGTGTGATTGTACGCGTTGGCACAGTTAACTTTGGGGTAGTGCTGTTGAGCTCGATCCCCGCCGCAGCAGCTACATTGCTACCGGGGGCGGAAAGGGAAAAAAAAAAACACTCAAGTGCCATGCACTGAGTGCACTAAAGAAGGCGGTCGAAGTTAATGCGGAACCCGACGCTATATGTTTAATAAAGGAAAAATGAGACATCCACCCACTCGTAGCAATTGCTACAAAGACAGAGAGACAGAGAAGAGAGAGACAAGAAACTTTATTTGGTCCTAAGAGACTACGTTGCCGTAGTCGGGGGCCGCACCCACGCCGGGGGCGGAAGACCGTGATCTTCAGCCCTGTCGCAGGCCCTTTGGACAGCCCGAAGCTGGACTGGAAGGCCGTCGCTCTAGACGGCTTCTTCCCAGTCTTCCTGCCTGTTGTAAGGCGAGTGGTGCAACACAGAACAGTGCCACAGCATATGGTTCAAGGTGGAAAGTAAACTACTTTGCAGCAATTGCTACGATTGGGTGGATGTCCCATTTTCCCTTCATTAATTATTTCTCTTGACCTTGCGGGTTTCCGCACAACTAATGCGTCAAACTCTTGCCTCTGCTTCGAGTTGTTGATGAGTTCGACTTCGTCTGCCGGCCGTCTGCTTGCCGCCTGGTTAGCTCAGATGGTAGAGCGGCTGACCCGGAAAGGCGGTGGTCCCGGGTTCGAGTCCCGGACCAGGACTAATTTTTTCTTCAACTGCAAGGCTTTTCTTTCGAGGGACCCATATGGGTTTCCTTTGTAGCAATCGCTACGATTGGATAGGTGTCTCGTTTTACCTTTATCAATTACTTCTCTCCACCTTGCAGTTTTCCGCAGAACTATTACTATACTGAGTGCGCCATAAACAGATCATTATTTTGGAACGTAAAACAACCTAATTTAATTATTTGGGGACTTGCGATGGGTTGTCAACGCAGGACGTGTCGACGTAATGAGCAGCGCGTCATAACTGCAGTGTTAAGAGCTGCTCGCTGTCGAACTCCCACACGGATACATTTTCGATTCTTTCTTCGCTTTCTTCAAGGCGCGTGTGTGACGAGCGCTTGCCTTCGCTTCTTAACTGATATTGCGTGGTTGCATTGTTGCTTTGCGCATACGTGGAAACGAGGGTAGATTGCAGTGCCCTCGCCTGATGATAAACAGTTGTAAGTAAGCGCTCGTGGTTCTTTTTCTGTATAGTTCTGACCGTTTTTTTTTTCTTGTGTGTGTGTGTGTGTGTGTGTGTGCGTGTGCGTGTGCGTGTGCGTGTGCGTGTGCGTGTGTGTGTGTGTGTGTGTGTGTGTGTGTGTGTGTGTGTGTGTGTGTGTGTGTGTGTGTGTGTGTGTGTGTGTGTGTGTGTGTGTGTGTGTGTGTCCTTACTGCCCGTGCTGTCCCTTTGGTAGTGATCCTTACGCTGCCCCTTTTAAGTAAAATTCATCAGCTCAGATTTCCACTGCGCTTATCCGACGCCGCAGGGTGTCGCCAATTATCGTCGTGCGCTACTCGACGGCCTTCACCTTTCCAGCCGCCTACGCGAGTTCATCCACCCCTCCCCCAATTCACCCACCCTACTTACCTGTGGCCCTCGCTTCCTCCTCCTCCTCCTCCTCCTCCTCTCGGGCTGAGTGGTTGCCGAGTGTGGCGGGCGCACCCTGCTTTAATTGTCCCAGGCA
This sequence comes from Dermacentor albipictus, assembly GCF_038994185.2. Taxonomy (NCBI): domain Eukaryota; kingdom Metazoa; phylum Arthropoda; class Arachnida; order Ixodida; family Ixodidae; genus Dermacentor; species Dermacentor albipictus. The sequence goes on along the minus strand of NC_091821.1, from coordinate 352,890,221 downwards.
TGGCACGTCGGCTATCGGCTGCTGCCCTCCGCGAGAAACGCGCCGCTCATCAGATAGATTGCTGCGGCAGATCAGCTGGCGCAGCGTTTTGCGTCGCGAGCATCGAGAGGGTCTCCCTCTTCTTCTGTTTTTTTTTTTTCTTCTTCTTCGACGCCTGTTTAATATTCATTGTAGCGCGTATCTCGCGTGAGAGAAAGGTTTACTGACCGCTCGAGGGGTGTCTATAGGTTTATTCTGGCGTTACCTGATTAGACTCGGGTGTGCGGCTCGCTCATGTGCCGATGTCGATAGAGCCGGTGATATGCGCCCATCGAAAGCACGTACGTTTGTACATCTGGCTGACAGGGGGGAAGTAATATTAATTGTATAGCAATTAAAGGCACGCGCGCCCCCACACAGTGACATAGATTATGCCTAGCACTACGCAGGTGATAAAGTTTCTCACACAAAAAAAAAAGATTACTGAAGGGAACTGGTGTATGGTGTACGCGGCAGCTGCAAATATGGCAGTTCTTCAAGCACGGGAACTGTAGTCAATACGATGCACGGATTGGTCTAAAAATCGTCCTTCTGGCTCCAAACGGTGTTACTACCACGCAATTTGATAACCTCGAGAAGAAGAAAAAAAAAATTGGAGGACGCTCAAGCTTCGCCTCGAGTGGAACGCGCTAGCATTCAAAGATGCCTGACTGCTTCTCGCGCTTCCCGGTAATGGCAGCTTATGAAACTGTAATATTTGCCGGGAAAAGCTGGCGTCGAACGCTATATATGCACGAAGGTGAGCATGAAGGCGAGCTTTAAACGCGGCCTCTTGCGTGGGCCGATCCCCGAGGTGGTGCACAGCCACGCCAAAAAAAAAAAAAGCATTATTTTCAGGTTTTTGTTATTGTTTCGCACGTTTAACATTTAAGTCTGATATTTAACATAAAAGGAATGCGCTGTGGCTGTTTTGTTCCATGACTTTTGTTTGTGGGCTGTCATTCTCAAAATTCTCAAATTCTCAAAATGAACTTTGTCAAGAATGCAAGACAAGTTAAGTTATGGGGTTTTACGTGCCAAAACCACTTTCTGATTATGAGGCACGCCGTAGTGGGGGACTCCGGAAATTTCGACCACCTGGGGTTCTTTAACGTAAATCTAAGTACACGGGTGTTTTCGCATTTCGCCCCCATCGAAATGCGGCCGCCGTGGCCGGGATTCTGCAAGACAGGGTATGAGCAACTTTAGCGCTAGAACGGTGTGGCAATATAACCCGCACATACGGCATGTCACATAGCAAGGGGTGGCATATACATGAACCTAAATATACACCGAAATTTTCGCTCACGGCAACTCCGCCGACGCCGGCGCCAACACCGGATTTTCTGCGACATGGAGCCCTTAACGCTATCGCGTTAACACACGCAGGGTGCGTTATAAATGCAACTCGCAAAGATTGCGGATGCGAGCAGAATTTCTGCCTTGCCGGCCATGTTTAAGAACTAAATGATTTCTTGGAAACTTTGAAAGGTAAAGCGTGATATGTAACAGAACAGGAACGTCTGAAGCCCCAGGCACGTAGAAAAGACAAACGCATGCATAATTATTTATGATGCCTGCACCTAATACGAATTCTACGTCGTTCGGTCGTCAGAGGTCTGACGAACGAACACCGCAGGCTTTAAATTTGTATCAATCTTGCACCGCGTTTCGTAAATCCCTCATTTTTTCCGTTGAACAGCTCGGCTAACGTTAGCTGGGACACCATACATTATGTGGGCATTCATCGTATTCAGCCCTCTTCCTAGCAAGCTCGTTGCGTCTAATTTGTCCTTCATGGCATCGCTTTCACGCGACGTTACGGTAACCCACGTCGGTCACGCGAACCGACTGCGATGCTGCGAGCGCTGCTGGAGGTGCCGGGAAATGTAAAGCACGTGCTTTGCATGAAAGGCGCGCGTGATACCGAATCACAGAGAACTCCTCAGAACGCTCACAGGCCAACCCGTAATGAAATGCAATGACATCGCTAGCCTAGACCACATGCTCTGGCGTTGCCCCTCGTTAGGCGGCACAGAACAAATCAATGAGGACAAGTGGCTCTCCGCTATCAAAAGCCCCGATGCCGGGGCTCGACTATGGGCTCTGTCCAGAGGGCCCACGATGCGGTGGTCGGGCAAGGCCTGACTGTCCCAACGTGGGAGCGGCCCGCAGCGCGCTGAGTCGCGTATACCTCAGGACTTTTATTAAAGTTTTGCATCCATCCATCCATCCTGTTCCCCTCTCCTCACAGTACGGGTAAGGGTAACAAAAGATACCACATTCTTAGTCACAACTTTCAAAGCCACTCTACGAGGGACAGATCTGTCACTACAGGTCCTTTTGCACAGCTCTTGTGGAGTGCAGTATAGTGCTGTCCCACTCAATTTATGCGACTCTGAAGCAACTAAGTCTTTACGGAAGCCATATAGTATATGTGGGCAAACGACTTGTAGCCTCTGCTGAAGAGACTGAAGAGAAAAATCATTTGAGCTGTGTTCTCACCTTACCCTTCCACGATACGAGAAATGCCACTCTTAATTGCCGTGGAGAGAAGCGGCGGAGAAAAGACGCAGACGTGTTCCCGCGGCGGCAAGCCGTCACATCAATGAATTTCCAGGATCGTCTGTTCGAAACTAGCTAGTTTATCTGTTGGTAAAAATGGGACGCACTGTATTCTAAAGGAGCCAAGGACTGAACTTATATAGCACGTTCCAAGAATTCATACTGCGCCATAACGTTCTGAATACAAAAAGACACGTTAAAAGCCACGACGTCACACTGACGTCTGCATGCAGAGGTGCTGAGCACCTGCGTTCTCTCTTCCAGTAATGAATCGCTTACCTGATCAGCGTAAACTAAGTTGGTGCTTCCATTTAGTGTCCGTTCACCATGAAGAGCGCATTCGCTTCCAAACTTCTGCTACAGAATTGTACGCGCCGTCCGAGCCGAGCTTAAGTTCGATTCCGCTCAAGTTGCATCGACGCGGTTCCCGAGCCTTTCGTTTCGAGCTTCGCTGTCTTCTTTTCTTTCTGTCCATTTTCACGAAATGTATTTCGCGTCACAATCAAGTATACCTAGGAAATCCTCGGAAACAGCCTCGCAACCCATGGCAACAGGGAAAAAAAAAATGGAAAAAGCTTCCGTTGTTCTTTAGCGCGCCGAGCTACCCTGTGCCGCGCATGTCGCTGTTTGCGGAGAGAGCGGCGTGGGAGAGGGAACAGTGGGACCCCGTATTGTTCGCACGAGCACAGGCGCGCTTCTGCTGCTTGCTTCGCGTGGTATCAACACGGCGGCGATTGCCTAAGCGCTGATCCCCACTTGTTGCCGTCGACTTTCGCCTTATGCGAGTAAGACTGGTGGCATCCCTCTTGTTTACGTACACGCTCGGCCTCTTTGGTTCCTGAATTCCGCGCCGTATACGGCTTGTTCGTCGAGGCGACCCCTATCGACGCGGCCGAGTAGACGCTACCAACGAGCGTCTACGTTGAAAGTGAGTACGAGATGTATGGGGGCTGGAGGTTGATCCGCGCAGTTTCTGTTGCGCTGTCAATAGATGCGTCAGAGTTGCAGAACCTTATTCCAAGGTGCTGCAGGCTATATGCACTGCAGGTAAATAACGATCGTAGGATTATCCTTCGCGCAGCTTCTGGGGAGTCGTCGTAATTGCAGGGTAATTAAATTTACGATGAGGGAGCACTCAGACCTGTACGTCATTTTATATATATATATAATGACGTACAGGTCTGAAAAAAAAACGCAGCTTCCAGAAAAGTTTTCTCTATGTAAACGGTAACATTTTATTTGTATTGAGTGCTCACTTTCTTGTGCCGACTTTCATCCTCTGTACGCTGCGAAGTTGATGTATTCATTTCGACATTTCATAGACGCCTTACGAGCAAACATGTCTCTTCTTGGCCGCTGATACAAAATGTGAGTTCACGGGAACTTGGCCAGATATATGACGCAGTGTAAAAGAGGAGTCGACCATCTGGCCACTATCATATGTATACATGCTACATCATATCCTTTACGGCGCCTCCGATTTCGGTATTGCGACTGACTACGATAAACTGCCTTACAAGATACTAACGCACATCAGGCGATTCGCCGTCGAATACTCTTCGGGCACGACAAAGGGACTTCCTCCGCCCTTGGCCGTCCTTACAACGACGGAACGCTTGCTGATGAATCCTGTTTCATTCTACATACTTCTTCGAGAACTCCATTCACACAGAACTGCTCGAGGGCACAGCTAGAGGTCCGTTGCATGTGGGGCCGTCTCGCCAGCTCAGTGCAGCAAAGTCTACGTGCCATGTAAGCCATTCAGGAAAAAAAAAAACAGCGCTTCCATTGTTTGCTGCTAATCCTCCGGTCATCCTCACACTCAACCGGGGCCGAGGATTAGCGGCGAACGATGACCGAAACACGCAGCCCGTTTTCGTTGCTGGTCGACTGGCGCGATCCAGCGACGAGGCTAGAGCGTAACGGTGGCGGTTTCAGCACAAAGCCTGCTTCGTCAAACGCATCCTAGCTGAAGCGACGGAGAGTCGAGGGCACGCGTATTGTTTCCGACACGAAGTCGACTTAGTCACGCCGTGGCTAGAGGTTGGCGGCGGCGCTCCAGGAAAGTTGCGGCCACTGTCGCAACTGGCCGGCAAAACTTGCACTGCAGCTGGCCGTTCATAATACCGTGTACTGCAGGGAGCTGGTGAGGCAGAGTACGGGGATAGCAGCGCATTTAATTAAAGGAACGCGTTTTATATGAATACTGATTAACAGTGGTCGGACAAGCGACGCGTCTTTGGAGAAAGAGGGCCTGTCGTGATAGCTTGTCGAAGTCTCCCTGTCGAAGCGCTGGCTCCAGAGACACGCCCCTTGTTCGACCATCCATTGTTGAGCAATTCAAGTTTCCGTCTTCCCCTGCATCTCTGTCTTGTTTGAATTTCTAAATGTGCTGCTTTTTTTTTTAATTACATATAGTCACGTACTGCGTATTAAAATACAAAATCACCCTTTATACTGAGTGTGCACACGGTCGAAGTATAGTTTGATTCATTGTCTATTTTGCAATCTCGGGCTTAATTGTGAAATCATATCATCCACCTTTCGATTCTTTTGCATTTTTCTACGTTAATCCCCTCATAGCGTCCTACGCATACAAGTGAAATGGAATATATCAGGAGGCACGTGCTTCCAACTGCTACACACAATGTTCTAGCTAAATCTATATATATATATATATATATATATATATATATATATATATATATATATATATATATATATATATATATATATATATATATATATATATATATAATCTAAATCATCAACAGACAGTTTAGGAAATTGTGTACAGGTATACCGCTTCGGGCACCTCACCATCTTCACGCGTATTAGCGAAGCCGAGCTGCGCGTGCACCTGACACAGTTCAACCGATTAACCCACGGAAAGCTGGCAGGTGGCGAGACGTTCGCGATGATATAGTAGTAGCTGCAGTGTGACTAAAACTCTCTAACACAAAATAACAGGAAGTCCCTTCTCATGTGCCCCGCTTCGCTGTTCCCACGAGCTCTCTCTATCGCGTACTCTATGGAGACCACACGCGAATCATACACTCCGCATTCCATAGAGCGACGACGCTTCGACGAGATATAGGCACGCCGAGACACCGCGGGAAAACGCGACCCGTTTCTGTTCCGCCTTCGATAACCTCCTCCCCATCTTCTTCTTTTTCTTCCTCTTTCTTTTTCTATTCTTCTTTCTTCCAGCTGTGTATCTTCTTCTTCTTCCTGTTCTCTCCGCATTGCTCTTAACCAAAAGCAACAACAACAGCAGCAGCAGCAGCAGCAGCCACCGCGCAGATCACGCTCTCAAAGCAAACGTTCTCGCTCGAGCTGCGTTTTTTTTTTCATTATTGTCACTATTCCTCTTCTTACATTTTGATAATTCTCTCAACGGGGCCCGGTAGGGCGTGAGAATAAGACGTAGCAACTGAGTCGCCGCTTCGTATGTAACACGCTCCGCCGCGCGGTCAGGAGAAAACGTGTTCTCCACGGAGACACGCGGAACAAACAAACACACCGTTCGATTCCGTTCTTCGAGACGTCGTGTATACGCGCGCGCGTGCTACCGAACGTTCCAGATTCCTCGCTTGGGCATACACGCCCTGCTCTTCCCTCCTTCTTCCTCTTGTTACTTCCCACTGCGCGCACTGATAACCGTTTTCTTCGTCTTGTTCCACTTCCTCACTTTTCTTTCTTTCTTTTTTTTTTCTGGGGGTTGGGAGGGTCAGAGATTAACAAAACGTGGACAAACTTCGAGTCCCCGTTCCCACTGGGACGCTCTTGTACACCCTCTGCGATCTCCCCCTCCTCTCCCACCTTCGTTGCCTACTTCTTCTCTTTCTCCTCTGCGTCCGCGTGTTGACGCCCGCTTTTGATAACTTTTCGTTTTCCCTTTAAACTCGCGGCGACTGCCTTTTTCGCCCGTGGCACATTGAAACAGGCTTAATGCGTTTAGCCGAGGAAGGAGCCACGGCGTCGTACATCGATATTTCATATACGCAGCGCCCGAAGAAAATCTACACGGTGTGCCGGTGTGGTGAGAGATAAACAAAGACGCCATACGGGATATGAGAAGTCTATGGGCAACGTCTTGCCGTGGACGGGCCCGTTCTGAATCTTAATGCACTGTGCTTAATGCCGGTCGCGGCCTTCGCTGGAGAGCCTCGCTCAATCGACGGGATTGTATAAAGCGATTGCCATGTTCGAGACGTTTCCCGAGGTACACAAACAGTATGTATAGGCTGCACGGCACGCCTCGGTTATAAATCAGCCACGCACGGGACGATACACAGACAGAATAAAGCGAGGGCTGCGTTAAGAATACGTGAGCCGTTTCCCCGGGCATACATCACACGCATGCACGCACACTCTTCATGTTTCGGAAATGTGAGGAAAGCTTCATGGGGGACGCAAAAAGAAATAATAATAATTGTTCGATAGAGATATGTGAGTTAGGCGTCTTCCGTCAGGACCTTATCATCACCTTCGCTTAGATCGTTTCGTAGAAACTGTGGGATAACACTGGTGAGTTCCGGGTTATGGTTTGTATATCTTCAGAGTGTGAGGAGATACTGGTGTTGACCGAAGACCTTCGTGTATGCACTGGTTACGCTACTTTGTGACGTGCGGCAGAGAGTGTGTGTATATATATTGTTTAATCCGGAAACGAGTGTGTATCGATAACACCTTCGGGTTAGTCGGTACCGCTGTATCTACCCTGCATCTGCTGTTTTTGGCGGCCTGTCGAAGGCCGCCAAAAACGTAGCATGCGTTATATCGGCTCGCAAACTTGAGAAATGAAAAATAACCATGCGGAGTGTTGAAAAACACCGCGTCTCGGACGTCACCTCGCATGCAACCTACACTAAACTATCAAAGACGCCTCATTGTCAAGAGTCGAAGGAGGTCGGCCTGCTTTAAAGCAAACTAACTAGCGGATTTTTTTATTCAAACATGTTTTTTTCTCAGTCCCGCAAGTGCTGCAGAAAGTTGCTTCGGTGCGTATACGCAAGACATGTCGTTATACTAGATGTATATGCATACACTTGATGAGTCAACCTGCCAAGAGTCCACGCCGCGCTTTCGTCATCGTTCAATCTGCGTGGTGCATGTAGACGCGTTACGCATGCCGTCCTATACGTATACCCATCACGCATATGCATATGCGTACACTGTATGAATATGCGCGTGCAGAGCAATGACGCCGCTAAACACGGGTAATTGTTTGCTCGTTTTCTTTCTTTTTCATCCAAGAGAGCGTGCCAGAAGGTTCGAATCCAATGCATACAGCACGTAACCTGTCGTCGAGGTACGCCAAAGTCCCTGCAGGTGCTTTCATTTCGTGCGAAGCCACAGAAAATGAGAGTGCTAGTGCACTTCACTGAACTGAGCATTGGAGCCTTGCTCGGCGCTACATATTGTCTGCTGAGAAGCAGCGTCAAAAGCTTTCATTTTACGAAGAGTGCATATGCAGCTAGCAGTGGAGGCTTGTGAATAAATTCAGACCAGATAAGGCGGCATGCATAGAACGCGCAGAAACCCGAAGAAGTGACGTTTTATAATGCTCGCCGTAACGATGGCTCTCCGTCATGTTTGAAGTTCGGACAGGTCGACCTTCGATCGGTACAATAACACCTCGACTTCAGCGTATGGATCGCTCACGGTGCATTGAACAAGCCGACTGAAAGCAAGCCAGCATCCTTGACTGCAGCCCTGTGTTTACAGCTCTGTTCTCGAAAAGAAAGAGAAAAAAAAGAGTCACACACTCCTCCTGACCGCGCACCATTGCCAACTGAGATGCCGATAAGCATCGGCGGAAAGACATCGGACTGCGGCTTGTTAAAAGACAGCACGAGTCGGACGTTCCAGAGAGCGGCTGCGAAACTGGTGGACGCGTGCGTGTGCGTGCGTGCGGCACTTGCCAGCGCTTCATTTGGAAGGAACCCGCATCAATCTCCCCGCCGAGCGACACGGCGTAACAGCGGTTATTGTAATGGCGGGGCGCGCAGATAGGAATCGGGGGTGCGCACGTATTTACGCCGGAGTCGCAAGCGGGTAAGCGAAAATAGGCGCCTCAGAGAAAGGAGGACGGATGGGAAGAGCGTAGGCGTAGGGCGGCAGTCCGTGAGGACAGGCTGCCACAGAAGTCGTCGTGCCGTTCTTGCCGAAGGACATGCAGAGATGGGCCAGCGAGAGATGTTGGGTGTCGTGTAGGGGGCGGCCTAAAGCAGTGGACGTTACCCGCTTTGCACTTTTGCATCCGAAATTGGTCACCGATCGCAAAATATAGTCAATGGTGATCAACGCAGTAAACCAAGTAAGAACACTGGATTGACTTTGCCGTCTTTGATGTCTGTTGCAGGAGTCCTCCTTGCACTAACATCGATGAAAGTTTCAAACACGCATGTCACTTCGAACACGTGTCTGCATTATATACAACATTAAAGGTAGCAATGCGTAGTACATTATTTTACTACTCCGTTTGCCATAAATAGTTGTTTAACTAACTATGTGTCAAATAACAAACATTCCAAGATGATCTTAGTTTTTTGTTACGGTTCACTCGTCGACCACCGTTTAAATATATTACACTAAACAAGTGTTTGCTCAGTCCTCATAGTTTATTGAGATCTGTATTTTGGCAGCAATTTCTTTACGCTATTATTTTTCACTGCATTTTCGCTGCAGAACAGAGAAAATGCAGTAACCAAAGCATCTTCTACCCCAACCTTCCTGCATTATTAGACTCAGATTACTATTCTGGGGTGCACCGACGTCCGAAGAGCCATGCACACTGATAGCCTTTGGTGCAGATTTTGTTCACGATTAGGGGAGAGATATAGCGAGGAAGACAGAAATCGGGGAGGCCTTACGCCATTCTTGTTCTTTGCACGGCGGCATAAGTGGGGAATGGCGTCTATCGAAGTAGAGAGTGTGTAGTTGTACGGTCAAGCCACGGCTCTCTGCATTTTACTGTGAGAGGGACACATCAGTGGGACATAGCATTAAAGTATCCAAGGAACCAACGGAAGTAAAGAGTTTTCGAACACAAATCTGTTCCGCAAGCTCCGAGAAAAATGAGGGAGCCCAAGCACAATAAGGTGCACCGCAGACAAGAGCAGGAAACCCCAGAGAAACTGTACAGCTCAGCACAGAAACTCACGCCAGCTCCAACCCGACGGACACTGAAGCACGCACTTAGACATACAGTTCTGCTGCACCTGTGGATAAAAATATGATGATGCAATGTTAAGTCCATGGTTTACGTTATACCTGAGTTTAATTGGCCATGGGACATACTCGTGCATCTTTAGGCGTTCGGTGAGCTACTGCTTCTATGGTCCTTTATATAGTTGCGTTTATAACGAAGTAAACTCGTGCCTCCGCTTCTGGCCCAGCCCAGTCCGAAAAGTGCTAGCATCCTAATATCCAAGGGGAAAAAGAGAAAGTCAATCACGTCATATCTCATGCGCGCCGCGTCCTGGACAGCTGGCACTCTGGCTGCCGGACGACTGACAAAGCGAGGTGGTAAGAAAAGAGGGGGGGGGGGAGGCATTCGAGAGAGAGGAAGGGGGAGGACCAAGTGACAGGACAATTGACAGGACAACTTTCACGGCATATGCAACCGCCACAACTTCGGTGGGGCGACGCGGCGCTTAATCGAATCTCGAAGGAGAGAAAGATCCCGGCGCCCCCAACCCCTACTCCGGTTGGCAGCCACGCTCGCACATCCTCTCTCCTCTTCGTCCAGCCAGCCGAGGAACGGCGGAGGAATTCGGAAGGCGAGCGTCGGGCAAGAGGCGAGTGTCTAGCAGTGGCGCTGGACGTGGCGGAGGACAAGCGCGGTGTGCTCGCGCGTCCAGGCAAAGAAAGCTCTGCGGAGGATATCTGCGTCCAGGACTACCTGGCAGGCTATAATTTGGGGCGTGAAAAATGGCGTCTTTGTTTCCCTAAAATTGCGGGCCCCCGAGCGCGCGCGAGGAGGAGCCAATGATGAGCGAGCCATTGGCACTTGCTTGCTTTCGCGCTGAACGAAGACGAGCGCTCACTTTTCTGGCAAGACGCCACGCACACACACTCTCTCTCTCTCTCTCTTTCCTCGGCTTCCCTCTCGCTTCTCTTCGACCCACGCGCGCAGCGCAGAACCCGCTGTGGACCTCGGAACCATCGTCCGTCTCTCGGCTCCATTCTGCGTCTGTCTTGTCGAGTACGCTGCGCGGACACAATGCACGCGAGCGGACGCCACCGAGGAAGAACGCGGTAAACTATACACGCGCTGGCCGAGGAAGGGAGAGAGAGAGAGAAGCGCCCGGAGAAACGTCGGTCGAGACTTGAGACGCGCCGCGCGGCTAATGGTTCGCGCCTTTTAAGGCGAAAAAGAATCTCGCGCCTGGTTCCGGGAATCGCCGAAACCCCGGGCACCGCGGCTAATTTCGTTTCCTTTATTTTTGTGTTTTTTTTTCTTCCCCCCACCCTTCCTTCCTTCGCGCCGCCGGGCTCAGTTCTGTCGTTACATTATTGGGTTCTGGCCTGCGGTCATTGTTCTAGGGCGTTGGCTTTCGGTTGGTTCCCATTCGCGGCAAGGACGATGTCACCACTGTGGAGCTGCTCGCTCTATTCTTTTAAGTGTGCAATGCTCGTTTTTAAATCAGTTCTAAGCGATTCCGCAGTAAACGCGCATGCACGGATACACACTTCAGAAAAAAATCTGTCGTGTTTGAAGAAAACCAATGAACTTCGCATGACGCCAACAGAATCAGAATCCAAAGGATCGTCTTAAATCTAACGGTTGCCAGTACACGTTTATTTTTCAATTTTTTTCCCAGCCCTGTGTAAAATCTATACATTATCGCTACCTTGAAATGTGCGTGAGCGTTTCTAAAATTTTAATATACGAGGCGCCCGGCAAGTTTTTTCTTGCTCGATGAGCGAAACAAGAATTCACAGAATAGTAGAGAGAGCACAGGGAGACTTGTCGCTACCGCTTACTGGGACCCGTTCCAGGTTTCAAAATTAAAAATTTCATTTCTCTCTTGGATAGAGCAACAGAGGGTATACGCTTACTGAGGTCAACTGTCTGAGCCTCGTTTATTTTCAAGCTTAGCGAACATAAATATTTACGTTTTACTGCAGGAGGCATCGCCGTCAAATCCACTTGCAGCGCTCGTCTGACTCAGAAATTTCGCCCAGCCAGTGTCAGAGCCAGAGAAGAGGTGCGCTTGCTGATATCTGTTTATCTCGTTTTCGTATTCCGCTGAACGTTTCGTTTCGCGGTAGTGCGCTGTAAGTCCTGCATCGCACGGGCAACATGTGCTGCCGGATATGAGCTCTGCGTTATACTGTATTTAAAAAAAGAATAATAGCCACGCCCATGTCGGTTTTTACTCCCGTGTGAACTCCATCGTTCAGTCTTAATTTGCCCCTCTAGTTTCGGTAGTCTTTCGCACGCACAGACGCATAGATTCGTCCGCAAGTATCCACGAGGGGGATGGGTCTGTAACAAAATTATGCAGATTAAACACAGATACATTGCGAAACACTTGACATTCAACTGGCTATCCAGCGCTGTTTGTGGCTCGGCAAAATGTCGCCTGATGAACGTGACGCGTGCTACTGTGTGTGTGACGCGATCGCACGGGTGACGATGGCAGCGAGGTGTCGACGGTGGTGGTTTGACGGCGCACTTGTTGCACTCTTGCGAAGAAACGTCGCAGCCTTTACTTAGGCTGTCAGGGCGAGCGTAAAACTTGGACACGGGAGAAGAGACAGGACAGACAGGGCGTTGACGTTCAAGTGGTTTATTCTTTTGGATGCCGATGCTTTTATACAATTCACGGGAAAAACTACAAAACACGCGTAACAACTGAAAATAAGGCTATGCATTACAAAGGAAATATGAACGCGATATGAACAAAATCTGCGCAGAAGGGGGGAGGGGGGGGGTTCACAAAATTCAGCATGATAACATGTTAGGTTATGACACTTCCACGTTTAAAACATAAAAACATCGATTCTCTCTCGGATAGAGCAACAGATGTTAAGCCGCAGAAGCATGGTGCGGCAACGTGTCATCTCGCACGCTTCGATTATTTCCCTTGCCATTCTATATCGCTACTCTTGCCTACAAACGTGAGTCCCTCAAGTGGTAACTCAGTATAACGTGAAGCGTGGCGTGGAAGGGCATTTGGCTGCACACTGCAAGGAGTGCGGGTATTCGAGGGGCACACAGTTGTAGGCAAGAGTACCCCGTTGTGACTGTGCTTTTAGTAGCGTTGTAATTTTTTGCCCCTCCAAGTGAGTCCTCAGCCGAGTTCGCGCTTTCCCTATGCACAGTGGCGTAGCAACAGGGGGGGCCGGGGGGCCGTGGGCCCCGGGTGCAAGGGCCCAGTGAAGGGGGGGGGGGTGTCATATACGTCTGGAGACACCCCTCTTTCCGCCGGCTACGCCCGGGGAGGGGGGTGACAGAAGACCTATGGGCCCCGGGTGCCAGACGGCCTAGCTACGCCACTGCCTATGCAGCCGCTGGTTAACTTTTCATGCTTCCGAATATACCTGCAATCGGCAGAGAAGTGACGATTAGGTATCCACGTACACCTCTTAAGCCCGTATTGGAATTTCATAAGCCGGCTGTAGAGTGTACAGATTCACTGCATTCGCTGGACGCGTTCCTTTTACTCTATTCCGGCAGGCGTCGATGCAACCCCTTTAGCTGCCGCGACACACTCTGAAAGTCCTGTCCAGGTGGGTCTCGACGGTCAAACTTGTCTCTGCATTCGCCAGGTTACGTAAACCCTTTATTTCTCGGGTGTCCTCATTTCGTTCTCGTTTTGCTTCGCGACATTTGCTCCGCTTTCACTCGGGCCGCGGTTCCCAAATGCAGTCGACAAGGGGGGAGTCACCCAAGGGCAGACGACGCGGGGCGAGAAAAAGAGAATGAAAAATCCGCGGAACCTTCTTCGAGAAGCGGCGAGAGAACTTGGGAGGCTGCGTGGCGCCTGCGTCACGTGCGTCGGATAAAACAGCCGTGCATCCGGCTGCCCGCAGACACCGCGGGCCGCATTCTTCGGCGGCGCCCTTTTCAAGCATCGCGCGCCAAAGCCTGCTGCCTTTTAGCGGCACCGGGGGAGGAGGAGGAGGGAAACGCGTGGAGGAGGGGTGACCGGTCGCCGCGCAGTACGGGGTCCACACGGCGCGCGGCCGGCATTAGCGCGCGGCGTGCGACCACGGGCGCCCCCGTATACGTGTATGTATATATATACTTGTCGCGTTTGCCCGTAAGTACCCCTAAGGATCGAAAGAACCAGGCGCACGAAAAAGAAAGAAAGAAAATAAGCGACTGTCAGAACAGCAAAGCTGTATAGTCACCACGGTAACCGTCGCGCGGCAGGCTTCATATCTCTCTCTCGCGCGCGCGTGCGCGCACCGTGTTCGTCAACACATCTGTTCGCATACGCGCGAGATAAACGAGCAACTCGCGTGCTCCAGGGGGGTCGGTTCCGGAATCAATCGACGTGGCCCCCCTCCCAGCCGATGGCCCTCTTCGCCCTGGCAACAAAAGGCGGCTTATCCCCGCCACTTCATGTGTACGACACTCGCGTGCCATCGTCTGTCTCTTGCCCCGCTGGCAGCTGTGTGAGCGCGTGTGTTCGTGCGAGCGCATTTGTCCGCGCTTGCAGGCTCGTCGGTAATTTCGCTTCTCGTTCCTCTGGATCTGCCGCTAACCCCGCATGCAGCTCTATAGGCTGATGTTCTCAGCTCTAATTAACACCATCTCTCTCTCTCTCTCTCTCTCTCTCTCTCTCTCTCTCTCTCTCATCGCGCACTGCAGTGCATGCGGAAACGAGTGAGCTTCTTCGTGAATTTCAGGCACGCGCAGCTCGGGGCGGGGTAATGCTAATCGCGAACCCTGGCGAGCGCGTCGGTGTTCCTTGCACTGAAAAGGAGGCGCGTCTCTATGCGCGTCCGGCGCCGTGAACAGTGCTCCGCTTAATGAGATTCCTCCAATTCACGCTGGCGATTACGGACTGGACCGTACTCCTCTTGTGCTTTTCTTTCTTGTTTGTGCCTTAAAATGCTTCGTGAGCCTTCCAGACATAAGGGGGCGTCAGGAACGCGTGTGCGGATTTACGACAAAAGAGCTGGCGTGCCCGTTCAATGTTTCTCGTAATTTGCCACCGGTGCGAAATTCTACGACTATCCTCAATTCTACGTCAAAGCGGAGGGTCTCCCGGCCGCTCTGCCGACTGTCGCGATGTTACAAATAACACTTTATTAAAATGCGCTGTGAAATACACACACAGACAGGCACATACATACATACATACATACATACATACATACATACATACATACATACATACATACATACATACATACATACATACATACATACATACATACATACATACATACATACATACATACATACATACATACATACATACATACATACATACATACATACATACATACATACATACATACATACATACATACATACATACATACATACATACATACATACATACATACATACATACATACATACATACATACATACATACATACATACATACATACATACATACATACATACATACATACATACATACATACATACATACATACATACATACATACATACATACATACATACATACATACGCACGCACGCACGCCCGCCCGCCCGCCCGCCCGCCCGCCCGCCCGCCCAAAGTACATTGTGCATTTGCTGCTATAACGCAAGTCACGTAAAGTATCAGCAAGACAAGCCAAGCAACCTTCATAGCTCGAAAGCAACTTAAGTTGGAAAGTTGGAACTCTCCAATCGCCACGGAACCGCGTGAGGATTGGAACCTCTCGATTCATATTGAAGAACTACTCGCGTACGCCAAGTGTGACTGAAATAATGGAAGATCTCAAGTTACCTCTTCTTGAAAGACGCAGAATGCTTTCCATTCTGTGCTTTTTCCACAAATTGTATCACAGCCACTCTTCCTTTGCTATGTGTGCCCGTATTGCGCCAGCGCATCGCATATTCCCACGCATTGACCACCGACTGAAAAACGAACCCATCTTTGCTCGCACTAATCTCTTCTTCCATTCCCCTCTCGTCATCGCCATCAGTCAGGGAAATCTGCCTGGCACCATTACATCTGTCATTGATTACTAAGCGTCTGTAACCAGCCTGAAACGTCACTTTGAGCTGTAACCTTCATCCTTCCTTTTTAAAACGTGCTTGTTGATGCTTCTTGCTATCTGCCTTCATATTTTGAGTTTTTCTTATCAACATGCTGTTAACGGCCAACGACTTCTGTACACATGGTAGTGCTGCGTTGCTTCGTGCTTACTGTTGTTCCCCCTCTATGTGATGCCTGCCCCGGACTTTAGGGTATTTGAATAAATAAATAAATAAATATATTACAGCAGAAGCCGTGCAGCACGTTCCGCCGACAGATGCTTTCACTCGACGAGTGGATTCTCTCGGCAAAAACTATACGTTTGTGAATTCGTCATTGATCAGCATTTTCTTTCCTCCTGTACCGTTGGCCATAACTGATTTTGCGCAGTTCATCTTCACGTTGTTCCAAGGCACTATTATTAAGTTGGTCCCACTCTGCTTTTTTTCCATCTCCTCGGCGCAGGACTGTGAAGGTGTCCGAAGGCGTGAACGGCATCAGCCACTTCAACAGGCGGCGGCTCATCGACCCTAAGATGGAGGCGTACCGAGAATCCATGTGAGTTGGCTTGGACCCGCTGCAGGCTACATGTGCACAACCTAACGACGTTAATGCTGTGGGCCACTATTGCTCAAACGAGGAATAATTCAAAGGTGCCATTCCAATCCAAAGTTTGACATGGCGCTTTTCCATGGCGCTTTTCCAAGTATGGCACCTTTGGCAATAATTGAAGAGGTCACATTATCTCGTACGGGCGCTATGCGTATCACTGTGTACGCCGAAACAGCGCATAAAAGCAAGGGCACTGATGAAAAGAATGACAGTTAAAATTTAAATAAAATGTGTCGCGTAAAGCTTGAAACACTTCTGACTCGGGCTGTGCTGTTCTCTGGGGCTGTGCTGGCGCTGTCCACATTCTGTAAACTCGACAAAACACGTGCCGAATTGAAGAAGTCTTATTCCGTTCCGCATTAGTACGACGTTTTTAATGATTCTGAAGACGCAGTAAATGTGACGAAACTAAAAATTTTGATGGACAAATTTAATCGACGCCCGATTGAGATATCTTCATTGCTTTTTTTTTGTATATTCAATTCTCGTTAACTTGACTGTCCAACTGCCGAAAATGTTCGTAAACACTCAGTCGACTGCGCGGCGGGCACCGTTCCATAGAGTTTCCTACAAAAAAATCCTTATAGGAAACGCGGGCACTGCGATCGTTCAGCTGCCGTTGGTAAGATGGTTGGTACTACATGGGTTTGTCTCATCTTTGTGCGTGCGGCTTCAGGCGTTCTTGCGGCGTTACTTAGTACAGGTTTATCTTGCTAAGTTTTCTAAAAGCCTTCCACACACACACACACACACACACACACACACACACACACACACACACACACACACACACACACGCACACGCACACACACACACACACGCGCGCGCGCACACACACACACACAAACACACACACACACACACACAAACACACACACACAGAGAGAGAGAGAGAGAGAGAGAGAAACATAAGAAGTACCTGCGCACAAGCTTAATCATTGCGAATTGTTGCATTCATAACGAAATAGTTTGTCAAAAAACGACAAATTTGCAAAGCCGGGAGCCGTTTCAAGTCGTAAGGAGACAAAGTTCAGGCAAATCCGCGTACTCCCCGTCGTTGCCATGCTGGCCGAACCACCTCACTCGCAGCTCCCTTAGACACCATGGCCCCAGAGGACTCTCCATAATAATTGTTTGGAAGAAACGCTATACGCGCAGCACCCTTCGACGCAGCACGGCACGCACACGAACCCGCACGCACGCACGCACGACGGGGGAATGTTATTTACAGGACAGGCCGCGTGATTCGTGAATGGATGCAGGCGGCCGCGCCATAATAGAAGGCTCGTGGACGCGCGGGTTAATGATGTGCCCGACGTCATTTGTCTGTGGCTCCCGTCAAGAGACGTGACGCCCAAGCCGTATCCCCGTTTACATCAACGTCCTTCACGGCGGCCGACGCCGTTCGACAGCAGCCGAAGAAAGGGGGAGAGTGATCGAGCCCCTCTGTATAACGAAGGCTGAATCTCGGAGGAGCTGGGCGTATAGCTTTATCCGCCACGGAGTGGCTGTCCTGCCAAAAAAAAAAAAAACAAACAAAAAATCGTTTGCACGTACATCGGAGCCGATAAACCTCTTGCCTTCCGTGTAGGAAAAGAAAAAAAAAGTAATATGCTCCGCATCCAGTAACCTCATACGCACATACGGGTATACCCCGTATACCCCGGTCTTATACCCGTATAACATACGGGTATAAGACCTTCACTGTGTCTGAATCAATGCTGACTAAAAAAAAAAACAATTATGTTCCCATATATCATGTGGGGTACGCTCCATATAATTATCTGGACACATGGGAATCCGATATAAGAAGCCGCATGTTCCCTTTTTTCACACAGGCCTCTCTCTTTGCCCTCTTTCCAACCTATACCCAACCTATATCCCAACCTATATCCAACCTATACGGTCTTATACCCGTATAACATACGGGTATAAGACCTTCACTGTGTCTGAATCAATGCTGAATAAAAAAAAACAATTATGTTCCCATATATCATGTGGGGTACGCTCCATATAATTATCTGGACACATGGGAATCCGATATAAAAAGCCGCATGTTCCCTTTTTTCACACAGGCCTCTCTCTTTGCCCTCTTTCCAACCCCTATTTCTCCCACCCCAGTGAAGGGTAGCAAACCGAAAACTCTCATCTGGTTAACCTTCCTGTCTTTCCTCTCTTTCTCTGTCGCTATTTATCGCACTGGGAGAACCCTTATGTTCCCAAACACCATACGGGATAAGCCCTATATACTATGCATGGGATCCCCATATGTTGATGTGGGGTTATTGCCTCCCCCTGTGCAGAGTAGCAGGCTAGAGCACGATAGAAGAGGCCGACGTATCTGCCTTCTTTCAAGTAAACTCTCTCTCTCTCTCTCTCTCTCTCTCTCTCTCTCTCTCTATTGGATACGGAGCACACGGGCTTTTAGGGGTTTTACGGGTTTTTACCATTGAGCAGCAGAAGACGCGCAAG
This sequence comes from Dermacentor albipictus, assembly GCF_038994185.2. NCBI lineage: Eukaryota > Metazoa > Arthropoda > Arachnida > Ixodida > Ixodidae > Dermacentor > Dermacentor albipictus. The sequence continues at coordinate 352,871,369 of NC_091821.1, read as the reverse complement.
ATTTTCTTTAGCTCAGTTGATGTTTTTTTCTTCTTTTTTCTTAAAGTGAACCTTTCTTTTCCAACCTTCCAGGGGTTCGGTGTGGTTTGTCGTTTCTTTTTGGCTTTCCGCCTGATATGCATGCCCACAATGCGGTGCCACTGAATGCATCCCTGCTCTGCATTAATGAAACAACAAATCACGACGTAAAATCCGTGGATCATTTCTTTTTTTTTATTATCCTTCAATGCAGACAATTAGGAAACGTGTCATTATGCTAGATGAGCTGTTAAAGTAGCTCCGTGATAATTGTTGCGTAGAAAAAGTCATATCTCTCGACAGAGGGCCGACAGAGTTGGCGACAACGTAGCGATAATTACGGCTACAATCGACGCTGTAATCACGCATTCGGTTGGTGAAATGGCAGCTGTAGAAAAGATTAGGCGAGAATTCTATTTTTTTTTTTCGAAGTCGATTCTGGACAAATAAAGCGAATAAGACCAATACGTTACTCCTCTGGTCTTCTTACTGACCTCTGCATCTTACAATGGTTTGCTGCCCAACTGTTTCCTATTGTTTCCGCGTGTGACAAGAGGTTAACTTGCATCCGCTCTAACACATTCCATTCTCATAGCGGTTTCTCCCTTCGCTTACATACTAAAAAAAAGTATGCTAACGGCAGAAAGGTGGCTAGACTGATGTCGCGGCATAGGAACATCGGCAGCTATCGGTTACAAACAGACGGACAGACACCACCATTGGTTCCACAGTGAATTCCCACATAAGACACTTATAATCGTAAAAAGCATGCTGTTTTCTAAATATCCGTTATTATTTCAGTTTGTCGTGTTGTTAGTACGCGCATTACACTTCTTGCATGTTTTCCTTTTTCCTTCATCTATTTTGTTTTTGTTGTGGTATATCGTGTTGTTTATATATCCAGTATGATTCACACAAATGAACATTCATGTTTCGTTGCTTTTTAATACATGGCCGCTGAAGAAGCATTATAAGCTTTTCGTTTTTTTTTTCATATCTTTCTATCACCTGAAAAAATTTAACTTCAATTCACAGTAATTTTACGTCACTAAGCGTTAATTCATGGAACTCGGGGTCGAGGACCGCATTTTTCTGGCTTCAGTTACTTATTATGCTGTCCTTTCTCTCTCTCTCTTTTTTTTTTTCGCAACATACGGACGGTACTGGCGATCTATGCGTACTGGCGATCTCGTGCTGGAAACTACTGAACACGTTCTTTGCCGTTGTCCCCGATACAGCGCACACAGCGTAGTCGCGACCGCGCTGGCCAGTCTTGCCGACTGGCCGCTTTCAGAGCAGACAGTCCTGGAACGCCGGCCTGTACAATCGTCCCACTATAAGTAGGTCAAGGCACTCTTGAAATTTTTGCGTTAGAGTGGCCTGCTAGAGAAATTATAGTTCTCACAGACTGTTCCTGCACTTCCTTTATATATTTCTTTTTCCGTGCCTTTGCTTTACCTCTCCGCTATCCTTTCCGTCTTTCATTTTCTCTTACCCTTCCCCCAGTACAGGGTAGCAAACTGGAATCTCTTCTGGTTGACCTCCCAGCCTTTCCCACCCCATTTATTTCTCCCCGTTATAGGCGCTCATGACGGCAACGATTTCTTTGCGATGTGTTTTCATACGTGTCTACGTTTGTGTGTCGGGAGAGAAAGAAGTGTTCAAGATCGCTTCAGGATGCCGCCTAAAAATCAATGTCACCTAAAACGAGTACTTCATTTACCCTTCTGTTATTAATTTTGTTCTTGTTTCGCGTTAAATAGTCGGGATTCGGGCGTACGGCTGTTAGAGCAGAACTACGCAAAAGTTGCGGTCATATATAGAAGAAAGCACATACACAAAAAACGGCCATCCTTTCTGCGCCTGCGCCTTTAATACTGTGCTGTTTTGAAACGAGCACTCGAGAGTGGCCGTTTTACCGCGTTAGACGGTTATGCCTATATTTCACGTGCTTGAAGTTACGTACGTACGCAAGACGGAAAGTCTTTCACATTTGCTATGGCAAAGAATGTGGGAAGAAAGGGCGTTATGGACCCACACCTGAAAGAGAGATAGAGAGTACGTCGATATTGAAACCACGAGTAAATTTAAGCCGTCTGCCAGTTATAACGTCCCGAAGCTGCACAACTGGCTGTGAGAAAGGCCGTAAGCTTCCTATTGTTTCGACCCCGTGGGTCGAAAGCGTGTTGGCACTCCGCTACCAGTGGAATGCGGCCACCACGCCAAGGAATCGAACCCACTGTTATGCGCTCGGCAGGAGGACGCCACAGCCATTGAGTCGCCGCGGTGGGTCGCAGAGACAGGAAGTAAACGTGCGGCGGTTTCCTAATCAAATAACAGATGGTGTGTCCATTCCAGACCCTACGTTTTTTTATTAGTAGTATACTGCTGGTTTACTCAGCGACTCGCACATGAAGAGCACATACCTCTAAAACCACGGCTGCTTCCGATGCCGGAACTGATTTACGGCTTAAAATATTGCGATTGCTTCACTGTCTGGTTAAAACTTATTTCTATAAGTTAAACATACACGCCACAAACGACTATCACGAATGAGGCGCCTAAATCTCGCAAAAAGCTTACGTATAGGTTGCAATTAAGTCAATTACAAAAATTTCTGCCACATTCTAATGCCCCCGTGACCATTTCCTCGTTTTGAGGTAAATGGAGAAAGACTGATTTTGTTTGAACATTGCAGTGCACATTTTCTTTTTTTTTTTTTTTTCAGAAGGACCGTGTACCCGCACCGTAACGACTGCGGCCGATTTTTAGTCACGCGACCGTACAGCGTATACAAGCCCCGCATTGCACTTGACGAGTGGCTGCCGTATCAATTTTACTCTCTGCATGGGTAATAGCTCTTGGCGTACGCCAGCTGATAGGTCAGCGGTTTGGGCTCCCAACGTCAGTGATAACAAAACATAGCGTGACAATGAGATTGCGCTGGGCATGCTAATCCTTCGCGTACGTCTCTCGTTTCTAGTATGCAGGACTGAGAGCGAATCAGTTTTAGATGTCTGCGGCACCGCTGCTTTCCGATCCAGGTGGCGCCCACTGACAAACACGTGCACGCGCAAGCACCATATACGGAAGCACATGCGCACACGCGCACTCACAAAGGACACGTTTATGTGTGACGCTACATGCAGACTCTCGCAAATTTGGATGCATAAGCACAGTGGTTTACAAATGAGCGCGTCGGCCTAGGCGTGCGCGCTATACCGATAATTTTTGTTGTAACCCAGACTTCAGGCTGTCTTCACCCGAAAACTCGTACTTCCGCTCCCTTCGCGGCGCCGTCATGTACGCGCCTTGCGGTCGGCTCATAACCCAGCGGGCCCCGCAAGGGCTGCGTGTGCCTGCGTGTGTATGTGTGTGTACAGGCGAGCAACGTACTCGGCGGCATCGTGTGGATGGGAACGTTATGGCCTCCTTTATGCCTTGCGGCGTAAACAGACAAACTTGGCACAGGGCCGAGGGGTCCGCTGAACCTTTGAAAAAGAAAGAAAGAAAGAAAGAAAGAAAGAAAGGAAGAAAGAAAGAAAGAAAGAAAGAAAGAAAGAAAGAAGAGGGAAGGACGCTGCTAGAGTGCTAAGGGAGAAGAGAGGGAGAGGGAGGGAGGAAAAAGGACGCCGAAGAGAGCGCCGTGTTCTACGCAAACGTCATCGCGTGTAAACGGTCCTTGCGCCACACAGCTGCCCCTGTAAAAACGCTGCGCCGCTCGTCGCCACACCCCCTCCCCCCCCCTTTTATTTTCTCCCTTTTGTAATGCGCGAGCCATGTTCCGCTCGCTGAAGGACGGCCACAGATGTCGTGACCCCGTATCCAGCGGCGTTTTAACTCCGGTACATGGAAGGCTATACGCCAGCGAAGTTTTCTATGGCCCAGAAAAGAAAGGACCCTGCGCGCAGGGCGACGGGCCTGTAGTTTTAACGACAGATATTGTCTTTTCTAGATTTATGTTACACACAGGACAGGGGGGCCCCAGAACATCACATCATGACGATGCAGCGGTGCTGCTATCCGTTTCGGTTTCAACTCCTCTGAGAATTTGCTGAGAACGGCGATGCAGTAAATACACCTCTGTTATATACGTAAATTCACCCTTTCGTACACCATACTTCGCAGAAGCCCCTTTTGCTTACGAGCGCATACCTTGTTGTCAGGTTGTCCGTAAACAACCTGACAAATGTGACATCATACAGATGCAGCAGCACGAACTTCGGCATGCAAAGAGACGTCGATGATCTAGCTAAGGTGCCAGCATTCCCACCTGCAGTGCTTTTTTTCTGGTGGAGGTCACGAAATTATATCGTCTTCGTGCCCGAACTCAGATCAGGACGTAACAGACAGACAGACAGACAAGAAACTTTAATTGGTCCCAAGGGACTACCGTGTCGTAGTCGCGGGCCGCACCTGCGCCGGGGGCGGAAGACCGTGATCTTCAGCCCTGTCGCAGGCCCTTTGGACAGCCCGAAGCTGGACTTGAAGGTAATCTCTCAAGCCGGTTCTTATTACCGACTGATACCTTACGAACGTGGAAAACCCCTTTTTCGTTTAAATACCATGCATGGATAGATGCCAAAAGTGGCATCTTTTTTGTACTGAGAAAGCAATCGTCTCCGCATGTTGCTCGACATAAAGATCGCGTTTTCTTTCCCAAACACAGAAACGAAGGTGTAAAACCACATGGTATACATACAGGTTGTCACGTTGATGCTACATCCTAATGTTAGTATAAATTTTCGCGAAAGTTGACGGCAAGAATATGCTTAAACCCAGTTCCGCTTGTATTCAACTTTATATATCCGGGTAAACAGTAATCAAATCGAAGACAGTATCGATAAGTATTGAAGGTACAAAGTACACCATAATGTACAGTCGACCACAAAAGTTTACGGACCACGGGATCTCGGGAAACGTTCAATTTCTGAGCAGTTTGTAACAGCAGTCAGTAAAAGCGAACATCACAATGTTGTTCGCATACACTGGTAGAGGCTGTAAATGCAAATACTAGGCCGCGTTCCGAGAGTGCGCGGATATTCATCTTTTTCTCAGATTTCGTCTTCCGTAAAATTTTTTGGTTGACGTTACAAGGGGTCGCACGATAAAAACATAATATTAAACATATATATAAGATATACCTACGACAAATCTAGTTCAGATATGCGGATGTAAAAAAAAAAAGTAATACCCATGATGCGTAAACAATGCGGCAGTATTTGAAGCTTGGCGCGCCTGCATGTAGCAGGCAACTCTTTTACTTCTAATAGCGCAGTGGTAACCGAAACTGCAGGTGACCATCGCCCAATATAAGTGGCGCGAGCGGATGGCACAATCGTCGCAAACGGCGCCACCCCGGGCCCACAGAGAGAGAGAGAGAAAAACTTTATTTGGTTCTTTCAAGGATTTAGCGTCTCGAGGTCTCCGTCGTCTTTCTTGGGCGCCGGCGACTGGGAGCCTCTTCCGGCAAGGGTGGGCCCCTATTCCAGGGCTCCACTGAGCCTAGCTACCTCACTAGCGTGCTGCACTAAGGCCCTTTGAACAATGTTTCATCGGCCAGTGTTAGGCATTTGCTGAAGGACGGATTGTCCCTCCGTGTTTATACGCATTTGTACTCGCCCTTTTCGCGGTAAATATGTCAACATGACGTTTAACTTAGGGGCAACACTTCGACAATTATCATTGACAAACTCTGAAAGCCGAACGCGCCCACTTTTTTTTTTTTGAGCATTCCTTTGGAACTGCTCGTCAGCGCACCATTTTTCGCAGACACATGAATTGTCTACGAAGCCTTGGCAGGAGTGTACGTGGATACATAATTACTTACCGCGCATTTCAGTGGTGCTGCCGCCGCAATGATGAACGAGTCTCGGTGCAAATGAATGTATTATTTTGTGCGTTTTGATACTGCGTTCTCTTAGAACGTCGCGTGGGTGCGTCGTACTTGTGTGTGCTTGCGCGCGCGCCCACACTGTATATATGCATACGTGGCCTCCGCCGATCAGCGCGCCTGCGCGCTGCCGAAGCCGATCGCGGGGGCCACGTTATACGTGTACGCAGTCTATATAACGAGCGGTGTTCTCTCGTCGCAGGGCGATGCGGTGGCAGCTCATCATGGAGCCGGCGCGCGTGTGCAAGAAGAAGCGGCTGCTGCGCGGCCGGAAGGCGCGCATCTGTCGGAAGGAGCCCAAGGTGGTGCGCGAGATCGCGCGCGGCGTCGACCTGGGCATTCGCGAGTGCCAGAACCAGTTCCGCTTCCACCGATGGAATTGCTCCACGCTTCGCTCCTCCATGAAGAAGGTGCTCATGAAAGGTGCGTCCCGGCGTTGCACGCGCCCCGCCTGTCGCATGGTCGAGACGATTACATAACGAACCTGGAAAAAAGCGAACTGTTTTCTATATAACAAAATGCGCGAATCTTACTGAACGATACTCAGGTAAGTAACTGCCCCACAACGAACTGGTCGTCGGATATAGCCAAATCTGGATGTTGGTCCCACTTGGGACTGTTACAGGAGAGGGTTTATACGCAGAAAGTGCAAATTGTAGTCAATAATAAAATAAGAAAGTAATCAGGCGTAAAAATACAAGAAATTAAAGCATTCATAAGCGGACGCATCGAGCGCGGAACATGAGAGACCAAAGACAGCCGCCTGCTTTGGTCACCAAGCAAGCGTTCATACGCATCACAGAACATTAATTTATATGCTCATAGAATATTCTCCAATGCATCACAAAAGTTCGAGCTCCTTATCGGCGAACTTGAGCATGTCAAATTACCTGATAGGCTGAACTATTTTCTGGACAGTTTGTTATAACCGGGATCGACTGTATGCCTCATCAGACGTGCAGGCGTCGGGTACGAACTTGTCTGTGGTGTGAATCCCGAGCCATTGCGAACACGGCCACGTGTGCTATTGTGCGCAGCAGATAGGACCGAGCCTTTATGTTGTGCAGAGGCATGCATGGGACCCGTCAGGTTTCCAACCGTTCATCGTCTGGGCGTCAGTTCTGTAAAGGAAATCTTAAATTTCGTTGATTGATTGATTGATTGATTGATTGATTGATTGATTGATTGATTGATTGATTGATTGATTGATTGATTGATTGATTGATTGATTGATTGATTGATTGATTGATTGATTGATTGATTGATACAGCAGATTGGCGAGCATTACTTGACAGACGGACCTCGATACCACAGTCACGAGGTTTCTTAATAAGAGCACCGAGGCTGCACACAACAGCGATGCATGCGCGCACCTTCACCACGGTCTGATGACCTCTCACCTCGCATCCGCACTTGCGCAGACACTCGGGAGGCGGCCTTCGTGGACGCCATCGTGGCGGCGGGAGTGGTGTACGCGCTGACGGAGGCGTGCGCCCAGGGCCGCCTGCTCGACTGCCAGTGCAGGCGGCGGCACAACGCCGCCAACCACCTGCAGGGGCGCACGGGCTGCGACCACTTCGTCGACTTCGGATACCACAAGTCGCGCGACTTCATGAACCGCAAGCGAGTCGGTGACCTGCGCGCCACCATCCTGTCACACAACTACGAGGCCGGACGACAGGTGGGTACTCATATGCGTTGGGACGCCGACCGGGCAACCTCGAACAATTCTCAATGCACTATTATCATTAGCGTATATCACCGTGCGTGGTACCAGAAGCGTATGAACCGGTGATGGCATCTTAACATCTTGTGACGTATAGTGCTTCAACCGTAACTCCTTTACAAATGCTGCGTTTCTCGTCTCAGGAACGGAAGAAAGGCCGTAAACACATTCATGAAGATAATCGTTATGTTGACACGACTACGCAAGCAGATAAGGGGAACGTATAGTACAGTCGGTTATCGCAACAAGGTTTATGCGCGCTATAAATGTGCAAATTTAGAACCTCGCCGCCTCTTCAAACAGCTCACGCAGGGCAAGTGCGTCCCACGCAAAGCGTATAACACACGCCAGTTGCAATTCTGTCAAAGCTCCGTGGCATAGCATTTCCTCTTTTGTGCTGGATGCAGTTTTAGGGTAGCTAACATATTGCCGAAACACTATAGGCATAATGTAACGATTCTATCATAATGTCATTCCTTCTCGCGCTCCACCATGCAGTGGTCCGAGAGGCTCTCCGTCTGTATTTTATCAACAGAATAGGCCGATCGTAAACGGTGAAGTGAAAGGAAGAGGATCGAGCTAAAGAAAGCAGGATGCGATGTTGGGCTAGGCGGTTAATGCTTGAAATGTGGTTCTGGTGCAAGAAAAACTAAGCGGAAAGAAGAACGGACAGATAGAGCGCCAACTTGCGACTGAATTTATTAGACAGAAACACTCATATCTTATACAAGCGGGAATGACATGCGCAAAACCATCAAATGTACTGCACGTGTAGTAAACAACGTTACAAACACGACAATACATGCCATCAAGACCAAAGTATCAGCACAGAGAGTCTAAAAATCGCTATTGTGCAATGAGACTAGTGGGGACACTGCATGACAGCGTCACCCTTTTTCTTCATGTAATAGGATTCCAGCAATTCACGTAAAAATCGGTATTCGCTATTGTGCAATGAGACTATAGTGGGGCACTGCATGACAGCATCAGCCTTTTTCTTCGTGTATTAGGATTCCAGCAATTCACGTACCAGCGAATCCCCGCTCTTACTATAGGAGACGCGTGTCCCCAAAATGCGGCACGCAGCCACACGAAGCACAATCCACCTTCATTTCCATTAATTTATAATTTCGTTAACTCTATTGGCAAGTACAACCAATTTTCCCTATGTTGTCCTCGGCGTCATTGTTTGTTGGCTTCTTATGATACGATTAATAAAGATCGGGCCCTTGAGTTAAGCCCCTTTCTTCTCGTTTAGACATGCATACCGGTTCACGTGTACAAACAGCGTCGGGTCACAGCTCTTCTTTCCACTTGCGCGCGCGCAGGCCGTGCGGCTGCACCTGGAGCGCGTGTGCCGCTGTCACGGCATGTCCGGCACGTGCTCCCTGAAGACGTGCTGGCGCAAGCTGCCCACCTTCAGCAAGGTGGGACTGCGGCTCAAGCAGCGCTTCCAAGGCGCGGTGCGCGTCACGGCCGGCAACTCGGGCAAGGGCTTCGTGCCGGAGTCGGTGCGGCCGCCGGGCCGCGAGGACATCGTCTTCTCCGAGGAGTCGCCCGACTACTGCGACCCGGACCGGCGCACCGGATCGCTGGGCACGCGCGGGCGGCTCTGCAAGCTGGGCTCGCAGGGCCCCGACGACTGCCGCACGCTGTGCTGCGGCCGCAAGGTGCGCAACCGGCAGACGGTGGTGAGCGTCGCGTGCAACTGCACCTTCCAGTACTGCTGCAACGTGACGTGCCAGACGTGCCTCGAGACTGTGCACGAGACCACGTGTCTATAGGGTCCCTCGGTGCCGGCTTGTTTGTTGTGGACCAAAGACTGCTACTCTGGAAAAAAGCGCGCCGCTGTGCTGTGCCGCCGCCGCACCCTTATAGCTTTACTTCTTTCGAACGCTGCGAGGACCTGCGAGCCGTTAGTGTTTGGCTTAGTGAGAGAGACGAATGGTGAGACTGCGAGCCTTCTTGGACTGCCCGGAGAAACGTCGCCGTTTGTTTTGAAGCGTCGTACACACGCGAATGACGGAAAACTGCTTTCTTCTTCATTCGACCGCTATAGTAACTTAGAACGTGACTTTTCTTCTATTAGAGTTGCTCTCTTGTGCCTCCGTTCGCGCATTCAAAAACGCCGGTAACGAAGATTCGAAGCACCGTGTGCAAGCGTTTCTAACCATGGTTTGAAACAGCGCTTAGAGAGAGGGTTCACGGGGCTGCCTACCGCCGAGACACGTCAGTGGCGCGGGCTCGTCAGAAGTTAAACAACAGCAAACAAAAAAAAAAAGAACAAAAGTGCTTCTTCGTTTTCGACAAGGTCTGTGATATAGTGAACAGTGGGCTCCGTGAGCTCGTGCTTCGAACGACCGGCGGCCTGTGTGTGTTTGTGCGTGTGTGTGTTTGTCGTGCTTGCGTGTACATATGTGGACTGGAAGCCGGTATTCGGAAGGTGTGCCGTTGCATCGCATCCACCGGTGGTTTTCAAAGCCAGGCACCTGTACGCGTACGCGCGCTTAGAATGTGGACGATCTTGCAGACCGAACGCGCGACGTGCGTGCTGGCGAAAAAAAAAGCGAAGTGTCGGTGGCATTTTTCTTTCGCGTCGTTGTTGCTAATTTTTTTGGCGATTTGAAGAGGACAGTTGTAATTTGCTGCTCCTTGCCTCCCCCGGCTGATGGCATTTAAGACCTGGTATAGTCAAGTTTCCACGCTTTTGTGTTCTTCCTGTGGCTTTTTTTTTTTCCCCTTCAAGTCAGGATCGAAAGATGAAATGGTTGTTTATAGTATTGTGGTGCTCCCAGTGCCGCGCATGAGAGGTGTGCAGGCTATGTGAAAATTTGTTAATACGTATGTCATTCTGATGCGTAGTTTAAGGCATTTCACTAACGTGCTCGTGTCAGTGCAGTTTATATGTCGGCTTTTCTCGTCGTGTTATTATGTGGTGCAGTGTTGTTAGCAATATGTTTTTGATGAGACGCTGATGACTTTCTCGCGGCTTTTATGCAGTGTTGATCACGCTTGTCTAGCACGGAAAGCTTTGCGTCAATTGCTTTCTTGGCAAAAAAAAAAAGCAGCAATGAAGCAATTCTTCTTTTCTTTCCTTTTATTTGGGGATTGAATGTGCAGTAACAACTCAATCAACGCATTAATACAGCGAGCCGCCTCACGGCGGTATTTCGTGTTCTTTTTCACTACATGAAAAAATTCGTCCAAGAAAAACTTCGCTCTAGGCAACAGTGATCGACGCTGTGTTAATGCGGCTTTGAATGGTAGGTGTTCGCATCCAAGCATTTTTCGTCGTAAGCTGCTTTTTATGGCCAACTTTTTTCAATTCATGACGGTGTACCGTTTTGGAACAAAAAAAGAAAAGCTGTAGACCGCGTCATTTTAACACCCGGCTAAGTCAATGTGAACAGTCAGTTTAGTTAGTTACCTGCATCACCATATTACAAAAATAGAAGAAAGAAAAAGCACCGAAGTGTTGTGCCAAAGATCACATTGTGGGGTAATGAGCTGCGTGCTTACATTTGAAATGTTTTAATGAACGTCAATAGAGTGCATTTTGTCGCGAATGTTAACGTCTTAACCTCTCTTGTCTGCTTCTTTTTTTTTTCTTGCCGGGAAATGACTAGCTCTTTAGAGACCACAGTCAGGAAGATAGACTCGTAATAATGAATTATAACACTGCAGTAATGGTTAACGAGACGCTGGGATATGAGAGGCTGCTGCGCTTAATTATATAGTGGCAGCTAAAGAACGCGTATTGCGGCTACACTGATGTTTGCGTCCTTATTTATTGTGTTTTACAAAGCATTTATAGCATTAATGTATGTGGGTAAGACAATTTTCGCATGACAAGTGTGAACAGAAACAATGCCTTCAATACTTTTGTTCGATGTCGAATTGAAAACTCGGGAGCTATAACGCTGGCCGTAAAAATACATAATTGGCCATGAGCTCTGTTAATGACAAAGATTGTGGGAATCGTCATCGGGACGTTTGGGAAAGTTCAGAGTGCCTCAGTTAAATTTGTTGCATAATTTTATAAACTTTGTCCTCTGGTGGGATGAAACAAGTGCGTACTCCTTTTCAACTGCTTTTGCGAAATCTAGGGTAGGGTTGAGCTGAGACTGCAACTAACCTAATTAGCATAAACAATGATGTCGCAACCTAATTAGCATACCGTCATTGTACCAAGAAGGTTTACGAAATCATAAATGAATAACAATTGCTTTATTGAGATGGTTAGCGCCACGGGCAACCATCGTAACGAATTCGAATTCGCTGCTGCTCATTGACACAAGCGCCTGATGACATCGTAGAACCGGAAATTCCCACGTTAAAGTAAAATACGCTATCACCTCTATGGTGTCGCGTTTTACATTGCATGACTTTAGTATCCGCACCGCCAGAGGGGATAATAGAGCAAGAAGTTTTAATTTCCAACAACAGTGGCAGCGGCGTCTTCTTTGTTTTGATCTTATTTGCAAAACTTAACTTATTTCGTTCCGCTACACGAGCATTTTGTTCTGTCTCACCACGGGCACCATGCGACGATTTGTTTACCACCAGCGTGCCTTCAGTGCCATCAGAAACGTTTTCTTTGTTTTTTTTTTCGCCTCCAATCTTACGTGCACTATAAAGATGTTGTTTCGTAAACTACCGTTGTATCTGTGTTGCTTCGGTTTTGCAGCCGCGAAGCCAGTGACGCTTTGCCTGCTGAATCGCGTCGCAAAGCTGTAAAGTACGTCACTGCTCTTCTCTCCGGCTCGCCTCGGCTTATGTATACAGCACGAGCCACAGTTGAATGGAACACCAAAGTAGTATTCAAGTCAACGTAACGCCAATATTTATTCAACCTAACTAAAGAAAAATAAAGGAAATGAAAACTGGATGATATGAACTGTTATGCAGACATTCAATTATGAAGAAACTTTCACCAAGCGTTTTTTCCAAACATAAGCAGTTATCACTGCTCAGATATAAAGGTGGTGTTTCCTTTAGCACTGGGCCGCATTGTATGAATGTCTGTTGCCAGATTTCATGGACATCCGGATTGAAGCACATGCCGTCTCGACGTAAGTGAGTTCCAGTGACTAGGACGACATGCTGCTGAACCTGGCGGCCAGTAGCAGTGGAAGCGGTCGCCTTCACACTATACGAGTAGCCTTGTGTACCGTATACGTATTGTACTATGTATCACCAAGCCGGAATGAAACGCGATCGACTCATGCTTAGGAAGCAGAACGAGCACGTACCATTCTTCGCGTCACTATGTTTCGCGCTTATGATAGATAGCTCGGCAGAGTTTTTCTTTTGGTGCGAAAAAGGCATGCCTCGTTGAAGCTGATAAGTAGCTGCTAGCTTACGTGGTTCGCTCTTCAATCTGACCATACACTACACATGTGTGCGTAGTCCTGAAAACGGCCCTAATATGTTTTGAAAGCTTCTGTAAGTGTGTCTCTACGTACTGATAGATTCGAACGACGGAAAGTATTGCTTATTTGTGAGGCTGCCGTGAGGAACACAAATTCCCGATGACGTTCACTACCGTAGAGCCATCGTAGCCACGAGCATCGAGCCACAATCAATAGTGCACATTCAACATTCGTTGATGGTTACACATCGCAATTTCCTCTCACGCCACTCGGGGGTAAGTACATATATTTATAAGCGCATACAGCTGGGCAGGCGCGCCTCGTGGAACCTGATAGAATGCGTTTATGCTGCTCTTCTCTCGTGTTCGTGGGCGATCATCGGCTAACGGCCGCCGCCGATCGCATGCTATATCCGATACGTTCAGAGCCAAAAGTGAACTCCATAGTCGTGCCGCCGGCATTCGAGCCCGCTTCCGTTTCCACTCTCGAGGATTTCTTCATTTCCGCCGGTGTTCATTGGGCACCGCCTCATCAATGAATCGTCCCGCAGCACGCTTGAAGGCGAAGGTTAGTCCATATTTCCCCTGGCTGCCTCTCGCTGGGCCAGCGTAATCGAAAGCGGGTCGTAAAGATCGCTACGAACATCCTCTCGCACGCCAGCTGCTCGCAGCCGTGTCGGACGCGCAGGGATACTGAGGCGGTGGGGGGCGCAAGCGAGAAGGGGGTGGCCGGGACCGGGGGATAGGGGGGAGGTTAGTTGAGGGTGTTGCGCCTTGCGAATAGAGACAACGACAACAACAACAAGACAGGAGCAGACACGAAAGATGGAGGGGGGGTTACCGAGCGCAGGGCACAACTCTGTATAGCGAGCAAGCGGCAGAATTTGAAGACGGGGGAGAGCGGCGGGATCCGCCGGGCGGGGAAAGAGCCATCGGCACCCAAGAATGAAACAAAACGAGAACCTAATCAGCCAATTCATCCCCCCTCTCTCTTTCTTTTGACGCTCTTCTTTCGCTCTCTTTTCTTGCTTCACCTCCTCCCCGGAACCCCGCTGCTTGGTAAGGCTCACACGCGTGCGTGTGTGGTCCGCCGGGGCACTTGGAAACAAGTCGGCGCGCGCGTTAGGCCGGGATTAGCGGCCGCCGCCGGCTGCCGCCGCGTTCTCTGGTCTCCGCGGCGTGCTTCTGCGTGCACGACGTCGCCGGGGGTAATCGCCGCGGTGCGCCCCCTCTCCCCTCTTGCTCTCCTGAATTGAGGGGAGGAGAGAATAAGCGAGAGGAGAGCAGGGCGGGAGGGGAAGAGGGTCATTAATTTGCGAAGGGCGTTAGCGGCGGGAAGGTGGGTGGTGGGCGAGGAGGAGGAGGAGAGGGGGTCGCCTGATTACTAGGGCGGTCCGCCTCCTCTCCCTTATGAGGCGACCCCACCCCGCAAGGGGGCACGGAGCCATCAGTTATACCTGCCAGAGGCCTTGCCTTTTGGGAACGCCCACTTGGCACCATCGTCGGCGCCAGCGGTCGCCTATGAAGCTGTCTCGTCGGTCGCCCGGGCTGCTTGCCGCGGCGTCGTCGCAGTGCACGAACGCCCTCCTCGAGGGCTTCTTTCTCCCCCATCCTTTCTTTACATTCTCTTTGTCCTCCTCCCCTCCCCATGGGCCCCAACGGCGATCGCGCCTCGCAGACAGATAAATGGCTCGGCCGCGGTCCGGACGCGGGATGCCCGGTCACCCCCACACGCGCGCGCGGCCCTCATTAAAGAGTGAATTGTCTGCCCGCATACGCACGTTCTCTGCCGGAAAAGAGAGAGAGAGGGGTGGTGGAGAGGGCACTCTTTCGCGCCCCGCGGTGCGAATGGATTCTCTCACCTGAGGGGAGAAAAAGAGGCTCGTCTTGGGACGTAAAGCTTTGCGAAGAGCGAGGCGTCTCTGACGTGGTAGGGCTTGCCTGAACGTGATCCGTCCTGTGCGGGACGGTCGCGTTCCTACACGCGGAATGAATTCTCTTGCCCTTCGGATAAGACTGACGTGGCAGCGGCGCTGTCATGTCTAGGCTGCTAATTAGCGCTCTCGGATCAGGGGCAAATGCACGATAACTCCCGAAAGTGATTGCAGGGTTTAGTCAGAGATGAGTTTTGAATGACTCATGTGTTAGTCACTTGTTAGCATTACCGGCAATAGCTTCAAGTTCGATTAACAAACAAGAGGAAGAAATCCCCCCGAGCACATAATATACGCACCTTTTATATTACACCTAGAGATCAGGCATGCTGTCATAATGTATAGCCACGCCGTGCCATCGAAAACGCCCAGTCTATCTGCTGCGGGCGGCGTTCAATCGTTGGCTCGAGATGAAAAGTAATTCAAAATTATTTTTCGAAGAAACAAAGTTGAGCCGCATTAGATGTAACTAAATGCTGAACAAGAGATGGGTACAGAAGAGCAAGAAAAGCATGCCAAGTCTGCTTTTTCTTTTATTTTTCCTTTTAAACCCCTCCCCCCTCCTCCTTTTTTCCTCCCTCATTTAGAGGTCACCAGATTTAGAGGCCTTGCTGCTGGCTGGCTGGCGACGCCGTGATGGCGACCAGTTCCTTCTTACAAGCGTTCTGAATCACACATACCGATTGCTTTGCAGAACTTGTCGCGCTGATCGTGATTCATTTCGTGATACATGATACCGGACCCGGTGGACATTGTGAAAATGTTGTCTTGGAAGCTCGTAGATTTGAAACAGTTAAATATTCCCTAGAGTATATTTCACTTTCCGGCGCAAAATAAGTTTTACGAACAATAATTTGTTCGCAAATGTGCACGTAATCAAAGCACGAAGCTGGTCTTTCTCACGGATACTGGACTATTAATTTCCCTTTAACAAAGCATATCAGAGAGCGAAATAGTTAAGCTTTTGAATTATAATAATTTTTTGGACTATCTTTTTTTCTTATTACCACCCATTTCTTTTTTTTCTTTTTCTTTCTTTCTTTTTCTTAAAGGGCGGTGGGGGGGGGGGGGTCTTATTTCATATCAAACAGATGTTTAAGAAATACCCTGTGGCAGATAACGAGATTCTACATCTTCCTGTGGATTACTTGAGTACGTAGACATTACGCGTACGAGAAATCGCAGCGCGAAGTTATGTAATTGATAAGGTTCATTTAATTACCTTTGCGAAAGTTCCCTTTAGAGCACTTGTGGCAATTGATGATGTGGAGCAGGGACCAACTTCCCTAAATCTAAACAACTACGCTGAATCAAATCACTGAATTGATTGCTGTTATGCGCTCCTAACTATCTTGGAAAAGTTAGTGTCGTCGTTTCATGTCGTAAAACATGCACATGTTTTCTTATACTTAAAACGGGGTGGTTCTTTAAGTGCTTTACACCGCAATACCTCAATAGGCTTCACGCCGGTTTATTTGTGCACACCGACTCGGTAACGGTAACCATTGATCAGCGCTGCAACTTATATTGTACCTCTACGTGTACCTTTCGCGTTTCTATAATTTAATTATCCAGACATCACCAAGGAAATGATTAGGGGCTGTCTGCTGCATGCGCTGATGGGTTGCGTGCTCCAATAACTGGATTGGCTATCACCTGTGCAACCATGGGCACAAGAAAAAGAGGCTTTTCCCCAAATGGATACTTGTTGCAGAAAAGCCAGCTTTACAGGTGTCTGCTGCTTACGTGCAGACATCTTGGGAAGTTTGTCGAGTTTCGGAAGTGCGCAAGTATATCACTTGTAAATGTTTTCCATGTGACAACTATGTACAGTAACTACCCCCGGTTAATATTTCAAATTAATTACGCTAGCTATAGCATATCTTGCTTACAAGTTAGTTGTTGCTGCTGTTAGAAGTGTCGAAACAATGCTAACGTGAAAACACAAATATATATATATATATATATATATATATATATATATATATATATATATATATATATATATATATATATATATATATATATATATATATATATATATATATATATTACTTTACCATTAGCTGGCCCGAATTTATAAATCAAACATATAGCTATCACGCTCACCTAATTTGCTTCTCAATTTCTCAATTCGTACAATCCTTACCACGTTTTTCAAGGCAATACCATATTTGCTATGTACGCGAACCGGCTAACCCGAGTAAATGAACGGCACTTCAGGGGTCCGCCCGATGCCTGCATTAATTACAAGTGGTCGTAAAAGGCGAACTAATTATCGTTTCACTGACAAACAGATCATCCTTAGCCGATCTCATCTGAAATACTGTAATCTGCGCTCCGCACACATTAATATCGCACTTGACAAGGCATTGGGCATCACACTCTAAACTCCTGTTGAAGGTAAAGAAAAACCACGAGAGAGAAGGGAAGAACACCCAGCTGCTTTTTATAGTTTTTAATCTTGAAGTCGCCCATTTTGGCGAGGTGAAACGACCTTTGTGCGGAGAAACACATTTACGGAGTCTTGTGCAATGTCTCACAGGAAAACCGAAAAAATATAAGTTTTCTGACGCCTCCGCTATTCGAAAACGTGGGTATTATGGGCACCTTTGAATATCACGCATCCTAAAGAATGCGAGCTAACGTTCTGGTGAACAAAACGGTACGTTTATTGTGTTCCATGCGTACATATAAGAGTCATGCCGCATTAACAAAATTTACAATAGCTCCGACGGATTCATTCGGTGTGTAGATTCGCTACAATAAACTTCCATGGAAAATGGTGGGGAGAAAAAAAAATGAGAAAGGAAAGGTGCACTCAGCATTTGAACTTCAAGCACATTAAGATTAAAACAAAATTCGAAATAGAAGTTTACTTTATTTCAACTCATTTTAAGTTCAATTCACACAGTTTCATGAATTCGCGCTTTCATAACAAGGAATCAAACACGTCTAAATATAGTTCAATGAAAGTAAACATCTGACAGAAGTTTCTGGAAGATGGCTTCAGCGGTTGCGTATGGTGGAAACCGTCTTTATATATACAAAGAATTCATTCATTCTGGCATTCACAAACGACTAGTCGAAGTACACAAATTCTTGAACAAGAGTTTAGTCTCTGACGTTTCTCGGTTTCTCGATAAAGAAGTGCGTACTTTCTGCGCGGTGGCTCCTTACAATGGGACTGTAGGTAAAGTGCCTCTACCCCTAATCTTACTGGCCCTCGATTCATTTGCTGAATTCAGTTACTGAGAACAGCTGTCTGAAGTCTGCAATAAGTTTGCAGACTGTAATCACATATCCTGCCAGAACTTCGAAACCCTCAATACCCCAAGCCGAGAGAGACTACTGCAATCCTCCGCAGGCTTTAAAGGGACACTAAATGGAGACACTAAATCAGTTCAAATTGCTAAGGTATCATTTAGAAACTCTATTTTCATTAGTTTAACAGCAATTGGTTGATTATCAAGAAAGAAAATAATGTCAAAGTTCCACGTTTCTAATTTCGCGTTAAAACCTCAGAGGCCGTATACGTCAGTGTGATTTCAAGCATCGCAAATTATTTTCTCGTATTTGTGCCCTTGTGGCAGGCTCAGTGAAAGTTGTAGACGCTTGCTAAATTTTTTCTTTGGCTATTAAAATGCAATGTAATCCGTTCGCCGATAAAAATATAATTACGCTCGAACAGTCAAAATGCATGGCGCCACGTCAGAGCGAGCTGGTGCGAGAACTTGGAGCGGGCGTCACCCCTCATTTTTTTCTTTTCTTTCTTTTGCGTCTTTTCTGAATTACCGAGTTTAATTTCGCAGTAAGATTGCTTTTTTTTGTTTTGTACAAAGGTTATTTGTTAATACAGCTCAGATTATTTTATTTTTTCTCTTTAGTGTCCATTTAAACTCACTCACAAGCTTGTACTTGTATCTTATCCGAGACTTTATACGACTGCGCAATCTTGTGCACAGCTTTAAAAGAGGAAGCGTTTGCACCTCACTGCCTCCCATCCGGCACGCCACAGCTACTATCCTCCTTCGGCTACGGTGCATTGTTCTCCGCCGCCCGAAGTATCCCCACTGGTATATATATATAGTGCACCTCCGACGTCACAAGTCTCGACGTGATGGAATATATGTTGCTCGTCGCGAACGGACGAAGGACTAAACAAATTGACACATTTAGCCCTTTTCCTCATTCATAACCGATGTTTGGAGTGTAAAATATTACGTCAAGCCGTAAAGTAAAGTTGTAATCATCAACAGAATAAAAATGCGGAAGGGGTCCAAAAGAATGCTGTGCTTCCTCTAAATCCCTCCGCACTTCCGCACTTCCACAATTCCTTACATGTTTCACGGGAATGAGGAGCCATCACCCGCCACATAGGTGATGTCCGAAACATGGCGTCAAAGTCTTGATTCCACTTAGGCAATTATTTCCGGCGCATGCAGTTAGCAAAAACACGGGCTTCGAGATCAGTTTCTGCTGCCCAGAGAGAGTCGTCGCTGGGGAATGTAGTTGCTAGTGTCCAAACCGATGCCCCAACGACCGAGCTCTCTGTATAGTGCGTATCTCAAAGGCTGTGCTTTTGCCGGCTGCATGCGGCAGAAGCGATTGCCGAAGCCGTCATAGACTTTAGATTTTGTACGCCACCTACTGTTCGAGCAACAATGAGCCCGCCGCGACACCGCTATGCACCACAACCACAAACAACCCGGTCGGCGAGTGTCAAGACGAAGACAGCTCATAGCTCAAACAAACGCAAGGTAATACCAGAGTATTTAAGCATAAAAGGACTATTGGTAATACGGAGGCACTAAAAAAAAAAGGGTTCGCGAGGAGGTATTAGCCAACATCAGGCACCGAATGAGCTTCCTCGCCATCCCCCAGGAGCGCAAGCAGGAAGGTGTAGATCGCAGTACTTCGAAAAGTACCACGAAACACCGAGTTAATAGTTTTAGGTTAGGGTGTTCAGGCATCGGGGGACACAAACTGAGGAGCGTACATAAGAACGCAAAGATCCTACAATAGGGTTGGCGTAACGCAACGCTTGGATGCCCCAATCGAAAACTCTGTAATGTGGGCATCGCTTGTACATAGCGTAAAAACAGCCGAATCACCCCCGGGATGAGAGAGACAAAGAAATAAAGAGTAACTAAAGCTGAAGGTACCAGCTCTGGAGGGCTTCCTACCTCAATGGGGTGGTTGAATTGACCTGAATAGGACAAGTTAGATAAAAGAGTAAATATAAAATTAAAATAACAGTCTACAAATAAACGAACAGACCAAGCCCATGTGAGTAGAAAAAAGGCCAAAGAACGTTTATGCCGTGTGTCCCAACTAACATCAGCCAAGCTATTCAACGAAAAAAAGAACATGGTGAAAGATAAAGTTATAAGGCCTACGGTGTTTGGTCACCGGAAGACTGACGGACCGAACACGTACCGTAGGTCTTAAAATTGTATCTTGTACCGTGTCTTGTGCTCTCTCTCTCTCTCTCTCTCTCTCTCTCTCTCTCTCTCTTTAAGAGCTTGGCTAACGTTAGCCGGGACACCTTATATATGGTCTGACTGGCGCAATTATAACTGCGTATCCCTTCGTGGCTCGGATTGCATCCCTGTTTTTGTCCCTGGGCCCTATAGGAAATCACTAGCCTGCATTTGTACTCGTATATCGAGTGAAGCCTTTGCTGGGAACCGCGCGGCGACACAGCACCTGCTCAATTGCACTGTGAGTCGCTGGCGCATGTCTACGCGTTCCCGTTGAGGGCCATTTTCGCTGTGTTTAGCACCTGTAACTGACTATAGATAGCCAAGATGTTCAAGTGGTACTTTGAAGCTGAAAACCTGTACAGAAATGATAGGGCACGGACAAGCCATCTTAGAAGAAACATTCGTACCAAACAGAAGCGTCGCCTTTTCTTCTTCTCCTTGCATTTACTGACTGTGGATAGGTAATTTGCAGTTCTGACCAACTCGCTGTTTAACTACCGCGCAAGCTCGTTTCACCAAAACACGTCTTAAAAGCGAAGGATGAGCGAACCCTCGACTTGCAAATTTGCGTAGCAACACTGTGCAACGTCACAAATTGTAAAAATTTGGGAACGTCTAATTAGGTTATGAATATTGAAAAGCAAGTGAACAAGACTTACATATTGCGTTCGAGAATACAAGAAAATTCAGCTTGACAACCTGATAAGCTGACAAAAAAAAAAAAACGGACAAATACTCTCGAGAAACTTGAACCGGTGACGTCAAACAGTGACGTCATTATTTGGCGCGTTATGTTCTGGCGTGAAAAGTAAGTTGGGTTTTCAGTCATGGGATCGTCTTCCTCCGCTGAACAAACAATATGAAATTCCTATGAAGTACGAAAAGCCATGCAATTAAAAACGAACAGTAAAGCAAAAGGAACAGCTAAGAAAATCCGGATAGAGAAAGACTTCAGGTGAACGATACACCCGATGATCATTCTAACTTAAATACCATTTTATTCATATTGCAGTGCGATGAGACACGACTATTTTATTATTTATATATCCGCATTCGAGGCATGTGAGCGTTATATATGAAGTGCTTTTTTTAGGGATCGGCGTTCATCCCTACGGATCGGTTTCATCCCTACGAAAAACTTGCGTCGCTGTGTTCACTGGCTTCAACAAGCTACGTAACGAAAGAAGAACGTGAATGCCCCAACAGAGCGGGGGGGGGGGGGGGAGGGGGGAGAGGGGGGGAGGGGGGGAGGAGGGAGGATTCTAATTTTTCCACGGACCCCGCAAGATAAGCACACTCCCGAGAACACAACGCCTAGCTATCACTCGACTGTAGGTAAACAGTCCTTCATGCAAATATTTAAATATTATGTAGCCTGAAGATAAGAAAACCAGTACACCTTTATCTTCGGCGTGAAAATCTTTAATTACGTACCAAATAAAACGCAGAAATAAGAGCACCAGTCCATAATTATGCATATTGCGTCACAGTGAGCGCGTTCATAGGCGATGAGTCTCGTATATAGGAGCACGCATGCTAAGCATTATGAAGCCCCGGAGCCCTGTCGTACTCAGCCCTAGAACTGCACTTAGTCACTGTACTTCAAGGAACGAGGTAGCTGGGATTTTAACATATGCGTCGAAAACATCGAAACAGATTCCAGCTGCAACGGAGTCCAGCTCGGTACGCTGCTCGCAGGAATGACAAAGCTACGAAAAATCGGAGTCGCGTGCACCTTCGTGAGCACAAATTCTCAAACATACAGACCTCGAGGGTGCACAAAGCGTATACATGTAAAAAAAAAAAGCTGTTCACAAGTGATAGGGGAAAAAATAACGCGCAGCGATGGCACCGGCGATTAGCACGTTTAAGCAGAGCGCGATTCGCTGCATGCATGTAATGGTTTAGAGGAGGAAAATGTGCGCGTTCTGGAACGCGAAGTTGCATATAAGTCCCCTTTATCAAATTTTGAAGACGACACGAACGGCGGCGAAGAGCGTGTGGTGCATCGTTTACGCAAATTTTGCACTCATTTAGTATTACGACGTTACTGAAGGCGCAAATAAAGTTTAGCTCCAGACTATATTGCAAGCACTAAAAAAAACAGTATTGTGTTGTATCGCGCTACGTACTATACATCTGCATTGCCTTTCTGAATGTTTACACACGCGAAGAAAGTGAAACGCTTTAGCAGAGCGCGTACCGCCTTGCGCGTATGCGCAGACGATGCGTCTACAAGCGGCAGCGGTTAGTGGTAAAGCTGCAATGTTAGGCTGAAATATTGTGCGGTCTTCTGAAACCGTACTTGCATCGCCGGTGATTTTGGCTTATATGCTTATATGCGAAGTCGCCGTTGTATCCTGGCCATGGCGGCGTCATTGCGATCGGGGCGAAATGCTAAAACGCCCGCGTAGTTAGATTTACGTGCACGTTAATGAAAGCAAGGTGGTCCAAATTTCCGGAGTCCCCAACTACACGGCGTTCCTCATAATCATATCGTCGTTTTCGGCACGTAAAACCTCACAGTCTAATTTAAGTCGCCATTATACAGAATCATTTGGTTCCAAGAATTCATCTTTTGTGTCTTCAAGCTTTCTTTTTGTAATAAGTGTGTTCAATTTCAAGAAAGCAGGCCTCCACCATGCATGAAGTCGCAATGTGGTGTTCTAGCGCGATCTTACAGCTTGAATAGCCGCCATTGCCAATGAGAATTTCCCATTAAAGTAAGATCGAGTGGTTTTTCGCGTCTGTTATTCGTCTCCCGCGGTAACTCTCCGTGGGTCAGGAAATTTCCGCAACTGTCTACTGGCGTCACTCCGCGGCCGATCGCCATAAAGATCTTCAGAAACCGAAAGCATGCCGCAAGACATCGCGCTGCAAATTAATTATTGCGCATTAGGAAGTTGGGTGTTGTGATTCACGATTCTAAAAAAAATGACTCACGTTCTAAAAGAAGAAAAAAAAATCTCATTTCAAAAGTTTCCGTCACTACAACCCACTAAATTTCTCTGCGGAAATGCAGCACATAAGAGGCCGACGTCGCCAACTTGTCGAGCGCGCGGCCGAAACGCGCGAGACACACCTGCGTCAAAACCAACCTATATACCCGACATGTATACGCACAGTGCCAACAGCCGCATCCAACAAGTTTCCAACAGCTTCCAACAGTCGGATCAATCGCGCTTCTGACGGGTACCTTCCGGCAACTCGGACGATCTTGACGCACACACGTCTCAGACTTGACACACACTCACTCACGCAAACGGGAATCCCGCGCCCGGCGCGTTTCACAAGCAGGCGTACGCTGTGGTGACGTTCTCGCAAGTCTTGCACTCCAGCTTGCAGCACCACACCATGCGGCACTGGCAGGTATCGTAGACGACCTCGGTGAAGCTGCGGTGCTCCCTGCCGCAGCACACCCTGTCGCAGTGGTCCGGGTCGCGACACCGCCGACCCGCCATGCCGCTGCCGGTCAGCGCGTTCGGCTCGCAGAAGGAGGGCGACTTCTCCAGGTAGACGAGCCGGTCCCTGCCCAGCCTCCGCAGCCGGGCCGTGACGGCGGCCAGCCACTTGGGTCGCTGCGTCGTGCCCGCCGTGGCAGCCGGCACCTTGCGCGGCTTGGCCACCACGTCGGTGGCAGCGAACTCCGGCTTGTTCTCGATCTCGGCCGGCACGGCGCGGACGTACTTGCGCTTCAGCCGCCGAGCCACCTCGGGAAAGGGCGCCAGCTCCCGCCAGCAGGTCTTGAGCGAGCACGAGCCGGACACGCCGTGGCACTTGCAGACGGGCCGGATGCCGTGCCGCAGCGTCTGCAGGCGGGTTGCGAGACAGCGCGCCAATGACCCTGCAGCTGCGCGTCCTATAGGCAACGCGAGGTCTCGCTACTCCGGTCGCGGTGTTACAGATTTCGTAGCAGAGGCAGCTGAGACGATGACACGCAGACACATGCACTGAACTGAACTGAACTTGTGGCCGTATTCTTTGTAACGGGCGAGTAGTATTCTAATATATACTCAGGCCCAAGAATTTAAAAAGGAAAATAAGATCAAAGGAACAGAAGAAAGAAGAAAAAATAAAACTTTACAAAAAAGAAGAAAAGAATAGGAGCACTAGCGGCGCACTTCGGTCCTCTGCACTCACGCTGACACTTGCGAGCTCCCCTTTCAGGGTTTTATTGAATTACTTTGGTCGCCATCAGCCTCACAGAAAGCCACCATGCGGTGCACTGCTGCGGTTTTTAAGAGAAAGGAACACAGAAAAGGAAAGGGAGTGGCGCTTGGTTTGCTGCCCTATACTGGGGGAGAGGGAAGTCGAAAGGAAAGGAAAAGGATAACAAGTGATACGTGCGCACGCACAGGCACACCAGCGTTCACGGCGCAATCAAAGGCCAGCCGTCTTTAGTCCAAGTATACGTACCAGAACCAGCCTTTAAGCTTCCCTGGAGGGAGACATGAGATAAAGAGTGTTATTCTCGGTCGATCAGTTTAGGGGATACTTTCAACGGACGGGAAGAAGGTCAGTCGCTCCTCTGAGGCGTCGTGCCACATGCACCATATAATACGAAATTGGAAGTATCCCCGAAAGGCGATCGACCCAGAGTGAGGCCACTACATTAACCATCCAGATCTGCAGGTTGTACAATCCGTTACACTTCCCCTCGTGCCATTCTCGCTTTCGGTGGCTCCATCGAGTTTAGTTTCAATAAAATCTATCGATAGTCGAAGCACCAGGTTACCCACATTTTCTTTCCATTCTTCCCACTGCCTTCAATAATCTCGTTATAATACTCACGGTTTATTTTCGATTTGATGCTGTCCCTAACATACGACTGACTCAATTTTCGTTGCGGTGAGTCCATTTAGTTGCATAATTGCGGCTTCCCCCACAAATCGCGACGTTTTTTGCCCCCCAATCTCGTGGACCACGCAAGACCACTCCCGCTTATATTCAACCCTACCAAAATGCGCATCTCGGGAACAGTGGGGGATCCGGCACAACGACAAGAACCCATCGAATAGCCATCAACGTGTGCTTCATGGAGAGAGAGAGAGAGAGAGAGAGAGACGTCGCCTACAGAACGCACCCTGATTCCCACTATGATGTTGTGCGTGTCGACGGGTCTCCGCAGGGTGCGCGGCCTCTTGCCGGACTCCCGCGACAGCAGCCGCCGGGCGAACTTGGCCGCGAACTGGTAGTTGTCCCCGCAGCCGCCCCACTTCCAGCCCTGCTGCAGGCCCGCCGAGGACTCCGGCTCCTCGCGGCCGGCCTCGCCGCACGAGCAGCGGGGGCCGAGCCGGCCCGTCCGGCAACCCTGGGCCACGCTGTGCGCCACGCCGGCCGCCGTCAGGGCGTACACGAGGGCCGTCTCCGGGTACACTGCGTTTGCAGAACGACGCCCAAAAGCTCTGGCGTGACCCACCCCTCTTTTTTTTTTCTGTTTCTAATTCAACATATTTCCCGGTGCTTCAGAGAATAAACTCGTTAGCTTAATTCGATATATGACCTTTAGCGTGTCGACCAGTGTGCGTTTTTTTTTTTTTTTCAGAAATCAGTCTCGTAACCAACCGGACGATCATTGTATTTAGCAGAGAGAGAGAGAGTAAAACTTTATTCAATGTAAATAAAATAAGGCACGATGGTTGGAGCCCCTATTCCAGGGCCCCACTGGCACGAGCGGCTCGCTGGGCTTGGTCCAGAAGAGCCAACTGGCTCTCCCGACCCTCGTCCGCAAGCCATGCCTCCCACTGCCTATTCCTCATTAGTGGATGTTCGTGTAATATGGGACTGTCTATGTGCGGAGGCCTCCTGGGGCACTCCCATGTGATGTGTTTTAGTGTGGGTGTGTCTGTGCACAACGGGCACTCGTCAGTGAATTTCGTGCGGTGTTTAGCAGAAACTACGATTGCCACTATGGCGCTTTCGTGTCTGTATATGTATATCTATAGTGCTTTATCCGTGTTAATTGAGGGTGGTAACAACCGGCGGATTCCACCGCTTTGACTCTTCTGACCACTTCCGAGGTGCGCCGTGTATGTCATTTTAGACTTGACTTGGAAGAATAAACGAGGTGAAATTTCGAGGGGGCTGATTCAAAAGAGAACCTCCGCGCAACTCATCGCGGGGCGTTTTCTTTTTTCTTTTTTTCATCTTGTCTCCTGGTTGGAATCTTAAAAAATCCCATCCTATTTGTTTACATTAAAGGCGTTACACGAAGAAAAGAATAGGATAAGAGCATGGAGTAGCACCATAGCATTAAATGACCTGAGGTTTAAGCCCGTAATAGAAGACTTCGAACCTCTTCGTGGTTTCCTACTGAAAATTCAGGGATGAACATGATTCTGAATTATCTGAAATATTCGACGCGAAATGATACCGAAATTGAACCTAGAGAGAGAATTCAAGAATCAAAAATTACGATCTCAACCAACTAATAAGTCACGACGAGAAAGACCCGTGAATATATTGCATAATATTATTAAGAAATATCATAATTATCTTTAGGAAATATGTTAATGCTTAGCGAGAAGCCCGTATAGCTATATTTGAATTAAACTGTGTCCAGAAAGTATTTTTCCTTCTTTCTTTCTTTCTGTCTGTCTTTCTTATTTTATAATGTAATGAATACTCAAGTGATCCGCTAATTATAACTGTTTACACATTGGTATGGCCGACGCACCTACGTGTGCCTACTGTGAAAGCGAGGAGACCACCGAACAACTCATGTGAATAAGCCCTCACTGCGACACACAGCACCAACGTCTCGATTAAGCTTCAAACGTTTCCCAAAGTGCCTAGACAGTGATACAATAACCAATTACTATTACTTCACTCAAAATTGTAATTGATTACAACGAACAATTACTGCACTATGAAAGTAACTGAGAAATTACTAAAAAAGTAATAGATTACGCTTACGTTGCTTTTATTTATTTATTTATTTATTTATTTATTTATTTATTTATTTATTTATTTATTTATTTATTTATTTATTTATTTATTTATTTATTTATTTATTTATACTGTCAGCATAAGCGCCAAAACAGGAGCTGCTAATTTGGGCCCAGAACAAAAAGGAGGCAGGAGGGGAGGGGGGAGAAAAAGAAAAGAAAAACACTCTTTACGAAAGAAACATTTATTATCATTTAAATTTATTTATGTATTATAAATATTTATTAACATTGCAAAAATGCAGGAACTAAAACAAGTCGGCACGAATATTTCAGTGAGTCCACTGCAGCTCTTCTATGCTCTTGATCTTCACTAACAATTGCTTTTCAAAATTTTCGTCGGTGATTTTCTCTCGTTGCCTTGTGAATACAGCAGGGGCAGCGACCCCTAAAGATCACTCGGTGTGCGCGCAGGAGGGTATAAGGGCGGTGTTGCAAAGTACAAACACGTTGCGCAAAGATGGTGATTGCATAAAGCCGCGATGCTCGTGTCCGCATGGGTCATGTTTGAAGCGGAACGATTCATGGTTGCTCGGTCTAAGGGAAGACGCTTCCGATAGGGCCAGTGATAAACTGAAAATTTTGTTTGTTTATATTTAAAAGTTCCCACAGCACCCCCGTGGGCATAATTGAAGGGGAAAGTTCAGAAGCAGGTACAATAAAAATACAAAACAATGTTAAACACAGTGCAGGCGCTTGACACAGCAGCAGCACTATACGGCATGTAAACGAAAACAACAACACCACCAATAACAAAAGAAAGACGATGGAGGTGCAATAACAATTTATTCCTGTAAGCAGTTCCAGTCATGTACAGTACGGAGTCTTGAATAAGTTAATGCAGCATTTATAATCGCGTAATTTAAAAGCGTAGTCTATGCGTCAGGACACGAAGGTGGGCTTTTTGAAACTTGCCCTTGTCAATACCAATGTTGTTGTTGTTTAGTTGGTTGTAAAACAATGACAGCCTTAAGAAATAAAAACAAAATCGCCATAGGTGATCTCCTGGCATCGGCGTATAAAGTGGTCGTCGCTGTCGACCCATAGAACCGCTGTTTCAATTTGTTACCGTACATATGGTGCACCTCCCTCCGACGCTCTTCACTCCTTAGCCAATTAGGATTGAACGATTAATTGTAACGGACGCCAGCAAACGTTCATGTTCCTTGAAAACGTGGCTAAATCATTAACGTGAATAATTAAAATGAAGCTGAATTATATTAAGCCCTAAATAATGTTGTTCACGTGTAGCAACATCAAAAATAGGTTTACATGAGTCACGTATCGAACAGTCATGTATGCGACGCTCACGTATCCGTATACAGCCAAAACTTTCCTCTATATCAGAGAAGTCGTAAACTGCACTGTAAGCGAAGAGTTGCGTGACTATCGCTTATGAAAGCCGGTTAAGAGGCTTCCAGAAGAGGAAGAGAAATTAATTATAAGCTCAGCGGTCGCAGTTTCAGGAGAGTCGTGTTTGCAAATCTGCGGGCTTGCCTTGTTTAGGGGATCCGGGCGTAGCTGCTGAACACTTATAGTAGGAAAGGCAGTTTCAATTGCAGACTGCAGGAATTCTACTGTAGTTTCCGCCAAATTTAAGTGCCCAAAGCTCTGTCACCTGCTGCAGCTTGTTTCGTCAAAAAATGGAACTGGTTACATGTAATTGAATTACAATGAGCGTTACCGAATGAACAAAGTTATCGTTAAATTACAAAGTTACCAAAACTGGTAACTGAATAAAGAAAATTAATTTCCTCCAATTCGTCACGTACAATTCTGGTTTCTCCGCCTACTATTAAGGATGTTACCAGCTGAACTGCATTTAGTGTAAACTAGGGCTGTTTGCGGCAACTATACCCGGAAATGTCAAAAGGTTTGCATTAGATCGGGAGTGCTGCGTGACATATACTTGGGATTACGCGGTGACAAAACGTCTTGAGACAAGAAGATAAAAATAAGTGAGAAAATTTCCGAATGATTATGCAGCAGGACTGTCGAGGTTATGTCGCAGAGGCACCAGCAGGGGCAGATAATTTCCAATACATAAATGATAATGCGTCGCTTTTAGGCAGGTAACATACAAATGTATATTTATTATTAATGGTTACGCAAGTCAATTGATTATTCGGACAGCCTCACCATGTATGCAACCCTTTACGACAACGAGAGAAATATTTTTAATGAAATGCATTTAAGATGTTTTAAAGTAACGTTCAGTACCGTGGTATCGCACATCTCTCCTTCCAAGAACACGACATTCAATGCGCACCTGGTGAGGAGTTGTTCCTTTTGTTCCATTACTGCCATTGTCATAATGCGTCAGGTAGCCGAAAACTGAACCTATAATTTACAAGAGGCTGTAATTTACCATTTACAAGCTCCTCCGTTCACAGAACGTCCAGTTGAGAAAGGCATTACATGCGTGTGTCAAATAATATAAAGAAAATTTTTTTTTTAACTAACGGACTCCACGCAATCTCTATATAATACACTTTGTTGAGGAATTTGAAAATATTTGATATTTGCATTAAGTCCGATTCAGAAATTTTGTCATTGCAAGACTTCTAGGTTTTCATTCCACCTATGGATGGTAGTTCGCATGCGGTAACTTCGGGTACACGCTAGTTTTAACACCACGCAGTACTCGAGGTTGATCAGGTCATTTTCTGCATACCTCCTGCACTACCGGTGTTGCCTCCTACAGAGCTCACAAACACAGCGGCAGACAGGTCGGATTTTCGCTACCAAGCCACGCGTTCGTCGTCACCGACGCCGGTCGTCCCGTGCAGCGTGTACCTTTCTTAAGAAGGTTCTTGCGATCCTGCAGCAGGTCGCACTGCCAGGGGTCCCACTTGAACAGCACCTGACAGGTGCTAACCGTGTTTCGCATGCCCTGCACGATGGTGTGGATCACGGCCGGCTCCGAGACGCAAAAGCGTCGCACGCTCGGGTCCCTCCTGTGCTGGCGGCAGAACTCGCGCTCGGACACCTCCCGGTCGGCGTCCAAGGTGAAGTTCTTCGACCTCGACAGGACGCTGGGCCACAAGAGCAATGTGAGCCGTGAGGAATACGGTCGACCTTCGACCCTCCGGAGAGAGAGAGAGAGAGAGAGAGAGAGAGAGAGATGTATTCTATTCAATTTATGAGCGAAGACTATGCAATAGACAGGACAGAAAGGAGCGATGGACCGCGGTACTGACAGTTCTTCACATCTATTCCACTGCACTGTCTTTCCACTCCTTTGTTATTTAGTTCTAAGTTTGGTAACGGCGTCCACTCCTGACTGGAATCATATTCGCGGACGGAGGTGCTGAGGTGTTGGGTTTAGAGGGGAAATACCGGCGCGAAGCCTTGCCTGTTCAATAAAAGTCAGGACGGTGCACAGGACCATCTTGACATCGTCCCCGTCCTTGGCTGCAGAGTAACGCAACGAATCTATTTCAATGCGTTCTCCTTTATGTGATCCGCCAGCGGTCCGAGCGGCGCTCCCCCTGTGTTATCACAAGGCTCGGATGGCCGTGAGCTATGAATGATAAAAAAATAATGTTAAATGGAATCGGGCTAAGAGAACGCATTAAACCGACCCTGTCATTTATCGATCAAAGACAGCATAGCCGGTTCAACAGTTTCGTGCTGCGTAACAAACAGCTATAATATCTTCATCGGTGAGCAAATTTCGGTGCACGGTCTTTGAATTGGGCGCAAATCCAGATATGCCACTATAGTGTGGCCGCTAAGATGACAGAAAGCCTTAGCCAAGAAATGTCTTGTGCCTTTTAGCCAAGGGACAGAGAGAGAGAAGAAAGAAAGAAGATATATTAACCAGAATAGTGTCTCCATGGTTGGCTACGCTAGGGGAGTAAAACAGAGTAACATAAAGAGAGGAAAGACACGGGGAACGTGCGAACGTAAGCATAATACATCATGCACGTCATAGGCGCTCGCACAAGCCACTGGTTTTCAAATAGAACAAAAGCACCTTCACTAGCGATTGTCTTGTCAAGGCAACACATGACACAATGATTGTCTTTGTATATCAAATCAAAGACAGTCGCTCAATAAGCGGTCGAGCCTCAGAGCCAAGCGGCTCAGACACATTTAGTGGCATCGACACGGAATCCATTTCTGTAACGTATCTTTTGCTTAGCGGACTTCCGGTGTTTGCTCGTCTATTTTGATGTACGCGATGACAGCACTGTAATCCCGGTCCAAGTACGTTTCATGTGGTTACGGAAGAAAGCAGGTGTAAGTCTATAAGTGATGTTGGTAAGACTCACGCCTACACCGAGCGAGGGAATACCACAAATACATTGGATATGCATTTTATGTGATTGCCGCTTTACAAGGAGAAGGGCAAAGCCGCACCATAGGCAAGGATATAACATCAATCTTGGCTCCTGTCATCACCTGCAACATATATGCGACTTCACGCATTAAGTGTCATCCAACACTTCAGTTCACGCTGCTCTGTTCTCAAACAAATCAAACACAGGAGCACAGTAATAATGCACCAGAAGTCTGAACAACACTGCGCCTAACTTGCGGATAGGAGCAGCAAAAAGGGACGTACTGTATACGGCCGGTAGTGCGCCAAGTCGATAGTTGCGAGTCATGACAGAAACTGGAGTTCGTATTATGTGTCTCCCTATGGCTCTTCGTCGGCGTCGTCCTTCCGCATGTAAAGCGGAAACCAAGACGTAGAACTAAACAGGAGAAGACACAATCTGTGGGATGCTTGGTGTGTGTCAGTGACCTTGACACTACTACCTTCGCTTCTGGAGCGGTATCCTCGATGAATGAAAGCGCATCACGCAAGGAACGTTTCCATGTAGCCACTGCAGTGATGAGCATGCGGTAACGTTACGATAAAACCAGTCATTAAACGTCCAAGCGAACCGTCGATGACATGAGGTCACTTTAAACAAGTCTTCTCAATGTCTTACACGTTCCTTGTCGCTGACAATCAAGGAAATATGACTCGTGTTAACAAAAAAGGGAATGAATCTGTAGCGTTCGTTTCCAAACAATCATGGAAGACGAGTCAACGAGAGTTAGAACGACCCATAGCGTCCTTATTGGAGTCCGTCGTTCTTCAGCTTCTTCAAAAAGTAAGATACTCGACTCCGTGAACATTCACGATTCTCGTCGTAGTGGACGAGCAATTCAAGTTTGTTACGTTTTGTGCATCCCTGCGAACTGCTAAAACACTACTGCGATTTCGGCGCACAACCGGAATAGTGTAAAAATTGTTTTGGATGCCGCTTTAGATCGGCCATCTCCCAACTAAGGAACTCAAGAGAAGTCCACGATCAGCCCGTTCCTGCTTCTGCGTGCGGATAACTAGTCTCCTAAGGCCGTCCTTTAAAACGGGAACCCTGGCGCTGAGTGACGAAGGGACAGGCAACTTACCCGATGCTGGCCATGACTGCGTGGTTGAAGTAGAGACACACACAGACCACCAGCGCCCGCATGTCCGACGCACGTGGCGGCCGCGTGGCCAAGTGGGACCCCGATCCATGTCACGGCGGACCGCGGCACGCGAGCGCACGTCGAACGCTTACGCACCGGTGGCTACGGCGGCGCCCGCGCGCGTGCAGCCTACAGTGTGCTGCGCGTACGGGCGAAGAGGGAGCAACTGGCGCCAGGATATTTGAGCGTTGGCCCGATTGTTTGAGAGGCGCACCTTCGGCGCTTGTCGCGGCTGCCGTCGGCCACGTGCCTCAACGGGGGGGAAGTGTGCCGTCCGCACAACGCCTCCGTGGTGCGCCGTTCATCTGTCTGGCCGCCGCCTACGACGACCACAGGTGCGTGCGTGTGTTCGTGCGCGCGTGCCTCCGCGCACTTTTTCTTTCTCTCCCTTGTTACAAACGGCAGTGCGTAACTCGAGCAAGAGAGCGCGAGGACCCGACTGACGCGCGCGTCTAGCAGGCGCCGGTGAGTCGCCGAGGCCTCGTCTTTCCTCGGTCGCCGCCACAGCCGGTTGCCTGCCGCTGTCCCGTGCGAGGTGCAAGGCCATAGAGCACGCCGCACCTCGCTCGTCTCCGCCACTTCCCGCGTTGAATGACGGTTGCCACTTTGTGGCGGCGAATGCGTAGACTACCGGACTGCTACGCCGTCGCTTCGAAAGATCGAGGTACTGTGGCAGCCCTACTGGAGGTATGAGCACAGTGTCGACACGTGTGTTGCAGAAAGCGTCGTCTGCTCCGCGATATTGAGGAAGCGACGAATGCAGGATGAACGCGCAAATGTCAAGCAGCAACCTCGCGAGCTACGTATTAGAACGGATACCTGGGCTATGCGAAACAAACTGGTTGACTCGTATTCACCTTGTATAGGCGTCGTATAGGCCTTGCCTGCACCTATACGACGAAGCCTGCTTCAGGTGTCACGCAAGCGTCTCACGGTTACGCGCGCAGCCATCGATGACGTGAAAACGCGTCTCTTCCATCACCGCCCTTTCTCCTTGCCTTCGTCGTTTGCAATTATATGACGCTGTGTCCAGGCGCACCACAAGTCCCGTTTTCACTGCGCGGCGGTTTCTGAGCTCGACTTGACGCAGACACGAGGATACCCGCCTGAGAGTACACTCCCCACCACATTTAGTTCACTGCAAATCATATTTTGCATTTTGTTGCTGCATACACGATGCTATGTGCTACCGCGCTCCAGCTATATTGCGTGCAACAACGACTCTAAACTGTCGTTTTTGAACTACATTAAATTTTGAAACAGGCATCGCGCTGCATAACGTGAGGGCGTCCAGTGACTAATTCTAACAACAGGAGAGTGAGGCTTGCGTTAATTTAGCCAAAGTACACGACCAACGAATTACCCATATACGACCGGTGTGATAGAGGACTTCGCATACCGCCAACACAGCAGTTAAATTAAAAGCTCCACTTAGTGCACAACGGGTATACTGAACCTTAGATTATGTTTAACGAATGGTATGGTACACGCCGAATGCGGATCAATGCTGCCCTGCACTGAACTTTTATACGTTAGATAATTTTTAGCGTAAACGCAGACGGTAGCGTCAACGGCGGCGGCGACACCTTGCACCCTTTGTTTAACCACAACGAGTTAATATTCTTGCTTGCGTTCTTGTTTGCTTGCTTAAGTTGTTCGTCGAAGAAAAAAAAGGCTAATAATGTTAGTAAAAATTACGTTACCGCCAACACATTTACGCCGGCAGCTAAACAGAATGAAGTTGGACGTTACAACAGTATATAGTTATCTCTGCGTGCTCTGGTTGAGCGCAGTGTCACAATGTGCCGCTGCAACCACCGCTGCCAACGTACAAACGTATCCGCATGGTATAGCGCAAATGGCGATACCTGTACGGATCAGGACGCAAATTGGGCATCGGTAAACACTGCTTTCGCAGTCCACACTTTCTTCCGGTCTCTTAAACGCGCATCCACTTCCCACAGTCAAAAACCATCCACTCTCAGCGTCTCCGCCTTTGCAAGCCGATCACTAAGAGCTCTCGAAGCATGCCTTTCTCAGAGCCCACAAGTGGGAGTATATTCATCGCTCTCGCTGCGTGCCTCTCCCCTTTGTATGCAGGGGGGGGGGGGGGGGGCTATTGTCAAACATATTCAAAAGCGGGGACGAGGAGGATGCGTGCTGCCAGCCGTCTCCTTTTGTGTCGTGGCACTGTGTTTGTTCGAAGATCTCGGGTTTCAAGAGCGGCTAACGTTCGCCTCACGTCTCCGCGTGTCCTTTCTCGCCCTGTATCAGGCTGTTGCCTACCGCTATTTTTATTCGCCTACCCCACTCCCCCCCCTCCCCATTGTTACTATACGATGCTTTTATTGGCTCGAAAGCCGCATTCACTGCCCACACCTGTCATCGCGAATGCTGATACTTGCAGGTTCTCTTTATAACTTTGTATCTTTCGAGGATGGGGGAGTAGATCGCTTGGAAAACTTCCCAAGAAAACGTCACGTGTTCGTGCTCGTCTTTTTGCTTGGGCGCGAAGTTCCTAAGTGGCGCCGTGCGGGTCGCAAACGGCACGAAGAAAGCTTAGTGTTGGATCACCCGATACATGTGCGGTCTTAAAGCCAACCAAGTTTGGCAAGGCTGCACACAGAGCGCTGTCCGCAATAGTGTAGGAAATGTTAGGAAGAGGGCTATAACAAGGGGCCACAATAATGGGGCTGTATAATCCGGACCTTACTACCTGCACATGTCCCGTACACATACATACGCACGTCAGGAGCCCTTATGCACAGGAAGGACACGAATTTTTTCAGACAAAAAAGAACAGCACCAATCAGGTTGGCCTCAATGGCTAGACGTCAAAACAAAGGTTGATGTATTTGCAACATCCTATGATAGAGAATTGGAATCAGTATAAAAATAAAATCGAGCCGATCTCTTTAGAGCTGCTTTTGAGCCAGAAGATGCTACACAATTGTAACTATAGATTTGTTGGCTGCAATGTATTCAGTGTACCTGGAGAACTTCAAACAGTTCTGGCAAGGTATTGTGACGTCATGTTAAAACACTTGAATTACGCGCCGGGACGTCAATAGCGAGATCCGTCAGCAAACACGAATGTTCCACAGCATCTTGCAAGTGAACCCCGTGTGCAGGAGATTCATAAATTTAGTCTCTAGTGAATGCACTGATGATTTCTTATCCATGCCTGGAGTGGTCAGAGCGACAAAGGGTACTTTCAATCGCTAAGGCAAGAAATTAGGTCCCGTAGGAGCGCCATGTTGCTGTGAAATATCAGACTGATTAGCATGCACTGCGTCGCATATTTATCCATAGCTTTGAAGTAGCTCAGCTTGTAGCGAATGATTTGCATAGTGCTGCGCTGTTTGTCTGATCAAACGAAAGTTAATTCTTTGAATTCGAAGAACTTTTAGCAGGTTAATGTAGAGTCAGCTATAACAAGGCAGTCCAGTGATGAGCGAGGCTTGGAGGCTGATGCTTCTGAAGCTCCCAGCGATGTCTCGTAAGTCAGCAGTAAAATCGGGATGAATCAAATTTGCTGATTCATAAACGGCGCCGCCGTAATCCACTGACTGTTCGAATGGCACCTTCCTGCATGATAGGGTGCATGGACACTGTGATAAAGCTTGCGATCCAGAACAACCCCCCCCCCCCCCGCCCCCTAAATATAGAAGAAGAAATAATCGTTAAAAAGGAAAATGATGAGTATGTGCAATAGGCAAGGTTATCTGGCTCCTCTTTCTTGTATCTTTATTTTCTCGCGCTAACTACTTCATGGCACACTGCGACTTTTGCGCTTTTGAAACAAAGGGGAAGAGCAGTTACTGGAGCACGGCAGTGCCTATATATGGTTGTCCTGTGCGCGCATTCACAAACCTTACCCTGCACAAACACTGCTCGAGAAGACGGCGTGAACGTCGATTTCGTTGGCTGTCAAAAGTCATCAGCCGTGACGTTTCGAACCCGGCGTCGTGAATGGGACATTGTATTTGCTGGTACAAACTATTAGGCCACGTGAGGCTCAACCATGTGATCTAAGCGCCGCGCGTCTGTGGCATACTGATACTCCCGCGTTGTTTGCCTCGGCGATGCAGCGGAACCGCCACCCGCTCGAAAGAGCGTGGGCATGCAGGCCATCCAACCCGCGTTTAAGCGTCATCGCGAGTGTTTTTTTGTTTTTTACACGTTCTTCTAGTCAAATACAGTCTTCCGCACATAATACGTAACACAACTTCCCGAGAGCGTCGTTTAAGGCCAGATCCTACGGTGACCTTTCCTATATATATAAGCTCGCTGTTGTAGTCGTCTAAACGCTGCAGCAGTGCTTCTACGCGGAATATGACACGTATAAACACTACCGCATGCAGCCTAGCCAGGTGCAATGCGAACAGGCTTCTTGTGAAAATGCGCATACGTCCGTCTCCACGCAGAAAGGTCGAGCTTTTCTTTTTTCCAATGTCGGACCGGCGTGCCCTCTGCACGTGCTGTCAAGTGCGCGCTATGCCGCGAATGAGAAGAGCATCGCCTTCGTGGCACGCGGCGGCGTCTATAAATAGCGGTGCCCCCCCCCCCCCCCCCCTCAGCAGAGCAAATGCTCGCGCTCGGGCGCTCGCAGTATCGAGCAGGGCACATTTACGGCCGGCCATCGGCGCCGCCGCGTTCGAGTTACCGGCGCACGGCAACAGCGCCACGGGCACGCGACCTCTGTTTGCTCTGCGCGGCCCGGCGTCGCTGGACACCCGACGCTGGCGCCCGGCAGCCGCGGCCGTCTAGGGTTACCGACGACGTCGCGGCGGCGCGGGCGACGCAAGCGGACGCCGACCGCGACGGCACCTGTCTGCGCCGAGCAGCGCACGGACGCGTGATGTCATCGACGTCGCCCGTGACGCCCGCCCTGACGCGGTGCGCGCGCGCTTTGTACTGTCGCCATTCACGGCCGCGTATAACTGATCGACTCTAAAACGATGCCGGAAGCGCTTGGTGCTGAGGACGTCGCGCGCGCGCGCACCCGCGTGGCTCGGCGTCACTTCGCGCGGCGTCGCCCAAGCTGCAGGCCACGCGTCAAGCTTACGATTGATTCTTGCCGCTAAGCGTCGTACGGAGCTCTCGTACGTACCGTTTTCACTGGCAAGTTTCTAACGGTTGAGACATTATATGGGGCGCTGCGCGGGCAGTCGCGTTATGCTGTGTCCCTATGGCAGGAATAATAATAATAATAATAATAATAATAATAATAATAATAATAATAATAATAATAATAATAATAATAATAATAATAATAATAATAATAATAATAATAATGACGATGATGATCCTAGTGATGACGACGACGACGACGACGATGATGATGATGATGATGATGATGATGATGATGAATAACCTCGATTCAGCGACATGCGTGGAAAACGTTGCATATAAATACAGCAAAACGTATCTCGAAGTATTATTTAACATATTGAACGCTATTAAAACACGTTCGAAGCTTGCCCCCCCCCCCTCGCCTCTACTAAGGTAACGAAATTAAAATTGTTGCATTCAGCAGTTTGCTACACTTCACCTACTTATTTGCCCCTTTCTCAGAAGGATCCACCACGGCAGTCAAGCGAAGTCAACTGCATGAGAATGAAGGCATGAATAGAATTTATTGATTGGAAAGACAGAGAGGTCGACCTGAGCTAGTGCGCTCTAGTCTGCTACTCTGCACTGGGGAAGAAGGAAGGGGAGTGAAAGTATTGGGATGGATGATGATGATAAGAGAAGTGGTGAGTGCTTATGTATACATGAGACAGTTGCCTCGCTAGAGCCGCTCGTCGAGCTTGGTGTCCTACAGGAACTTCAACAATACTTTTGTTGCACGCACTGAAATTGCAGTGTCGGGCCATGGGCCGAGGATAGCTTCCTCCGACCGTAGTTGTCTGCCAACGCTGGCTAGGAAACTGTCTAACGTCCTTCGCTCCAGCATATATGCTGGGCAGTCGCACAGTACGTGTTGCAGTGTTTCGGGCATCTGGCAGTGTACACAATCGGGGTTGTTCGATTGGCCGATGAGGTGTGCGTAGCGACGGGTGAAGGCAACGCCGAGCCGAATCCTGTGTAGCAATGATGTTTTGCTCCGTGTAAGCTTCGGGGGCAAACAGAATTTACCGTCTGGGTCAATCGTATGTAGACGTCTGTGAATATTATCAGAGTGGGCTCTGTAAGCCTTTGTAAGGTCCTGCATGAGTGCCTTGATCATGGAGTTGGTGTCAGGTCGCGAGTAGGCAATCCGTACTTCATCTGCATGAGAATATTTTCGTGTGCGAGCAAGGGGTTCTAACCATCGCACCACGGCTGTTAGCTGAAGTAGCTGATTACACGGCCCATTCCAGGATGCATTGCAGAAGAAACGAATTGCCTGCGGCGGAACTGGAAACTATCACTGCTGAACGACGGCGTCGGTATGCGGTAGCGTTTTGTAAACATCGAGCGCATAGGAGACCACGGAACAGCGTCAGGTTCGTTTGGTGTATTGGTTGTAAGTATCAACATAGGAGTTGGGGATCCCACAGCGGTTGCGAGCTGCTAGCTGGAGGCATGTCCCGTCCATAAGACAAAGAATCATGTTGAATAAATGTTTAAGCAAAAGTAAAGGTGAAGAACTAATATGAAACAACCCCAGAAAATTGAACTGGTTCCGAATAAAAGAAGAAAAGGTAAAAGGGCAAGTACAAAGCTGTAGCAATTCCTGAAGTTCAGTTCAGCTCGATACAGCACAGTTCGAACAAAAGCAAAAAATGGATTCGGAGTACGATATTATAAGCGATGACGTTTACGCTAGCGCGGACGTGGTTTCGAAGGCGTCTGCACATACGTACAAGATCCCTTTAAAGCTGGCTTCTCCACATTTAGTGTCACGGTGCAAAGAAGCCGGCTTCTGAAATCCCCCCTCGCCACTTTTTTGTTGTTGTTGTTGTTGTTGTTGTTGTTGTTGTTGTTGTTGTTGTTGTTGTTGTTGTTGTTGTTGTTGTTGTTGTTGAAATGAAAATAAAGGAAAGAGATGTGGTCACCTTATAACGGTGACAGCTACTCCTTTTCGCACGGCACGCCAGATTGCCGGGTCCCGGCTTGCTGAGTCTCAGGCCGCGCAGGAGATCCGGTGCGACAACCGACAATGGGACGTTCGATTTCCTCCTGGATCCGTTGTCCTCCTATGGACGCCATGACGCCACGTCGGCTTGTCTGAAAAGCTGCTGCCACTCTACACGGGGCCCTACACGATATTGCGTCAGGTTGGCGATTTAACTGCGAGATCGCTCCGCTGGGCTCGCGTGTCCCCACGGACGCTGTGCATGTATCCCGGCTGAAGCCTTACTTTGCCGCGAGTTCACCTCCATTATAGTTAGCGCCGAGACGGCGCCTTAACAGGAGGGGTTATGTTACGGCGCAACCAAGAGTGGCGCCACTCAGAAGACGATGATTTGACGTGTAAAGGTTGAATCGGTCTTGACAGCCGTCTTGTTTGTTCATCCTTGTCTCTCTTGCAAATAATGTAAATAGATATTTGTATGTGACTTCTGCAACGTAACAATATGTAGTAAGAAAATGAAAAAAAAAATACACGTCATAGGGCCAGAAATCCACAGCACACAGTCCTATACAGCCATGAACTTATAGATATAGAAGGTAAATGCAAGTCGCAACACAACGAGTTCGCAAACAAAGTCACAAACACACACAAGCGGCCGTGATGCAGACTACGATGAGCATGTAAACAGAACAGGAATTACACAGAGTTAAAGTAATGCACGCACAGATACAAAAAAGAATAAAGGGGAAAATCAGACATCCACTCGGTAGCAATTGCTACGAACGGGTGGATGTCTGATTATCCCTTTATTCATTACTTCTCTCCACCTTGCGGGTTTCCGCAAAACTACTACGTCAAAATACAAAAAAGTATAACACGTGATATACTAGCGTTAATAATTACAAATAATGGAAGCAAGTTACAGTTACATCGTGGGACTACTCAGTGCGCTATCTAGTACTTCTTAAGGATGCCTGTGTCTTCGTAAAAATGTACTAGTGCATTCAATGCTTTTCGCTGGGCTATTTTGTATGGCCATGGGCCTGGAAATCTTGCGAGTGAGAAAGGTCGGTAAAAGTCAGTGGAGTGTAGTTCTTGTTCTAGCTGCCGTCTTCGCGTCGCATAT
The DNA here is from genome assembly GCF_038994185.2 of Dermacentor albipictus. Classification (NCBI taxonomy): domain Eukaryota; kingdom Metazoa; phylum Arthropoda; class Arachnida; order Ixodida; family Ixodidae; genus Dermacentor; species Dermacentor albipictus. The sequence goes on along the minus strand of NC_091821.1, from coordinate 352,830,336 downwards.
ATAGAACATTCGAGGAGTAGATGACGAACATCCTGATCGTCGTGACCATAGGAGCAAGCCGGGGAAAGGCCCGTTTTATGTCATATAGGAAATGTTTTATGTATGCTGTCTCAAGGCGCAGTCGATGAATTAATGTTTTGGCACTTTTAAAGTCCTTCATCCAGTTGGTAGTTGAGTTAAGAGTACACTTCATAAATCATTTATCCCTTAGTATCTTCATTAAACCTGGTTAACAAGCACAAGTCCTTTAGTACTCTTAATATGTGTTGCGTGTCCATTGGTGATAAAGGGATTGTATCGGACGTGTGTACTGATTATATCAGCGCGGATGCGCATCTGTGATGCGCAGTTGTACAGCGCGCTGCATTCATGTCTTTATAAGCCATGCTCTCAATAAACCTTCGTTCTTTCCTGCACTGACCATGTAGCCCAAGGACTGCACCGCATGGATCTCCACGTCGTCGGTGGTACCAGAAGTGGTGCCAACTTGATCTTTGCCCTGGTCAGCCGTTGAGCGTGACAACATGTAAGCGAGAACCAGCTGTTTCCCGGGAATGTACTGCAAGACAAAGTTGTATTTTAGTAGCCGCAAAAAGAATCTTTGCACTCGCGGTGGCATGTCGGCGATTTCCTTTTGCGCGATCGCTATAAGCGGCTTATGGTCTGTTTCGATAAGCACTTTTCTTCCGTACACAAACTCGTGAAACCTTTCACAGCCAAAACAAATTCCGAGCGCCTCCTTTTCAATTTGTGCATAGCTTTGCTCGGCTCGGGTTAATACACGAGATGCATACGCTACCGGTCGCCATTCACCATTGTAGCCTTGCAATAATGCTGCACCAACACCTTCCTTTGATGCGTCGCACGTTATCTTAGTTTCTCGTTGCGGATCAAAGATTGCAAGCAGGGGGGCGGTAGTCAAAACTTGCGTTAAGATTTGCCACTCTTTCGCGTGGTTTTCTGTCCATTGGAACTCTGCGCGGGACTTGATAAGCTCTCGTAAAAGCGTCGTTCGCTCGGACAACCGTGGCACGAATTTGCTGAAATAGTTCAGCACTCCCAGCATCCGCTGGACGTCAGTCTTTGACGTTGGTGTCGGCATGTTCGCCAGGCTTTCGATAAGCTTTGGGTCAGATAAGCTTTGGACGAATTAGGAAGTCACGCTTCATTCCGACGAGGCATGGTGGGTGAAGGTCGGGTAAGAGAAAGTCCTTTCCGCACCATATGCGAGACATGGTCAGTGCAGGAAAGAACGAAGGTTTATTGAGAGCATGGCTTATAAAGACATGAATGCAGCGCGCTGTACAACTGCGCATCACAGATGCGCATCCGCGCTGATATAATCAGTACACACGTCCGATACAGGGATGAGCTGAATTTCTGCATCCTTATGGGAAAATTTGCCAAGTCATCCAATTCATTGCCTGCTATACCAGCATGCCACGGGACCCACTGTATTATCACTTCAAGTTTTTCTTCATTAGCCTGAAGTAAACTCTTCCGTACTGCGTATGTTATTCGTGCGTGTGGTTGGCTGTCGTCAATATTTTCTAGACATGCTGAAGCAGATAAGGAGTCCGTACAAATCACCCACTTTTTTGATGTCTCATATATTTTGATAAAGTAGGTGACTTGGAGAATTTACACTAATTCTACTATTGTTGGTGACGACGTGCGTCTTTAGCCGACATGCGTACTCTAACTGTAAGGATGATATAACGTAAGCTGCAGTTGCACTTTCTCTGATTACAGAACCGTCCATGTAGACGTGAATAAATTTCTGGCACTTGTCAAATAGCTGATGTAACGCTAATTTTTTCGCGGCAAATGTGGAAACGACTCTTTTATTTTTAAGCTCTTCGATTGACGTTTCTTCGTTGGGTGCCTGCAGAAGCCATGGTGGGTAGCATATGTCTGAGTGCAAAAAACACTGATCGTGAAAAATCGTGATTTACGCTCTTGAAACATGGCGTGTAGCTGTGCACCCGGACGGTCCTCTATCAGAGAGAGAAGTGGGTGTGCAGAATGCTGGGTAGAAATTCTGAAGAGATACCGGCATGTTTCCAGGCTGCAAATTACGCTGAAATGCGGTTCCCGCGCTTCTGCAATAGTGTGGTGACTGGACGTAGCTTGCGGGACTCCTATACACACTCGTAAACTTCGAGCTTGCAACAGCTGCAGACGGCAGAGGCACGTTGCAGATAATTTGTACAATAGAGAGGTGGAGCAAGCAATTCTATGACGGCCAAGTGCTGAGTGAACGTGAAGCAGGGATGCAGTTGTTCCACCCCGCTTCGTATCTGCGATCCTGCTGAGAATATTTATCACACAACTAATTTGGTCCTCAAGGGCGATCAAATGATGTGTCCGCCGAAGCCGGTGGTCTAATATGACGCCGAGAAAACGATACTTCCGAACCAGCTCGATCTCATGACCGTCTCTTGAAAGACTGAAATTCCTAACCTTTTTTCTCGTGAAGGACAAAAAAACTGATTGGCATTAGATATCTGCATGCTCAGTTCTCTTAAATAATCACCTATTGCATTTAAAGCTTCCTGCAGCCGATGCTTGATAACCTCTAGAGTTTTATGCGATGTCCATATGCAAATGTCGTCAGCATACATAGATATGTTTACGTCTGCCAGAAGCATTGCTGGCAAGCCTGCTATTGCTGCATTGAAGAGAACTGGACTTAATACACTTCCTTGCAGAACGCCTTTGTTAATGGCGTATGCAATGCTTTGCCCGTCATTATATATATATATATATATATATATATATATATATATATATATATATATATATATATATATATATATATATATATATATATATATATATATATATATATATATATCGTAAGAAGCCAACAACCACTGGCACCGTGGAGAACATAGCGGAAATTACTTGTGCTTAATAAATCAAATAAAGAAAACGATAAATTAATGGAAATAAAAGTGGAGGAAAAAACAACTTGCCGCAGGTGGGGAACAATCCCACAACCCTCGCATTTCGCGTGCGATGCTCCACCAATTGAGCTACCGCGGCGCCGTTTCCCCATCCACTTTCTTGGGTATTTGTGTTTCCTAGTAGAACCCTGGGAGTGAAACCCTAGCCAGCGCCACCACTCACAGACCTTGGCAGCGGATGTGGAACATCCTTTCTGCCGTAGGCGTCACGAGAACGTGATCTTTTTGGGCGAAGGCAACCGGCCAATAAATACACATGCTACCTGAAGGCATCAATGTTGCCGGATTCGAGACCCTCGTCATGTAATAAACGAGAAGAAAGGGGATTAACCGAGGGGCCCGATACTTATTAGTCATATCATAAGAAGCCAACAACCGCGGTACCTCAAATGGTAGAGCATCGTACGCGTAATGCGAAGGTTGTGGGATCGTTCCCCACCTGCGGCAAGTTGTTTTTTTCGTCCACTTTCATTTCCATTAATTTCCCTTAGGCCGGTGGCTCCCGTGAGATGACGATGCAAATGCATGCTGCTCGCCGAGCGCTGCCGAGGAGATAAGATAAGAAATTGCTGCCGCTTCCCCCTCGCCAGTCACGATGCAGCCGACCTTGTTCACCGAACGTACGCTTGAGAAACACGGTACCACTATATATACAGGCAAGCGCACCGCGACGTGACTATTTTTTTTTTTCATATTTCGCGGGCTTTCTTTGCAACCCGGAAAAAAACTACGTGAGACGTATCGTACAGGAAACAACGCAATCCGTACAGGAAACAACGCAATCGGTGGTTTCTGAAGGTGCTCTACAGATCTGCTTATCATATTCGGAGTCTTCCGCCAATAATTACAAAGTTGGGTAATTAAACTTAATGAATTAGTGAGTAATGCGAAAAACAAGAAGATGTCTGAGTTACCATAGGCCAGTGCGAATAGTATGCGTTCAGTTTAAATCGCTTCCGACGCATCTTCTATTTCTAAAGTCAAGTTTTTAAAGCTCAAGTTACGTGGGACGCCCTGTAGACTAAGTTCCTCCGGCAAGCTCAGGCCGGGTCCGTTCATATAGTTACGAGCCCGGGTCTGGCCTCTGCTTCATACGGCGTGCCCTGGGCGAACAATTGGGCCCGTGATGTGCTCTAATCTATCATATCGCTTGCCTAAGAGGTCATCTCAAGTACCTCATGCGTCCGCCTTTATGTTAACGCCATGGTTATGAAATGCAAACAAGAAAAATACAGCTGGAAGGAGCGTCACGTGACAATCACGAAGCGTGCTCATTAAAAAAAAAGAACGAGGAAAAGAAATACATCATACATAAATAAATAGACGGCTTAATTTCCTTTATTTACTGCCACCACAGCCTCCTTCTTGGTGTCCAGCACGCTGGCATAGAGTGTTATATCGATTGCACTTCCCAATCAAGACGCTCGTCGTTGGGTCGCACTGAACTATGCGAGCACCATACGCGAGGTATAAGTCAGCACCACTACGTACGTGTTTCCTCTCCAAACTCCGCCACGCCGCTGTCCTTCGTGCTTTCTCTCTCCACGCATCAATAGCGCGAGAGACCCCCGCATACGTCTGCTCGGCAAGACACCCGCGCCAAAACAGGAGAACGAAGCAAAGAAGCTAAGGAATCCACATGCTACACCAGTGCGACTGTAATGCGGTATCATTATCAGGATCTGCCACTCGTACCTTTGATTGCACAGCCTCCAAGATCGACCCGCGCGTTACAAGCTACATTAAGGTCCTCGCGAGGTTACATATCGTGCACTGGTGTCAGAATGGGCACACCTTCAATTGCATAGACTCCGCGATCGGCACAGATTTGGTTGCAACATCCGCAGGAGGCAGATAGCAAGTTACTGCATATGTGGGAAGCCCTTGCCAGTCTGCAACGCAGATACAAACACAACAAGCTCAACCGAACGCTCAGGAAACGTATTAGTATTCTCACCCTTCACATCGAAGACTATGCACAACAACTTACTGGTCAAAATTGGCACAGCACATGTGACATCATGGAGCGGCAACCAAATCTGCCCAAAACGTGGAATATCCTCCGTTGTCTCCTCGATCCGGCCAACAGCAAGAACACACAACAGCACAACTTGCAAAAAATTATTCACACCCATCCGGGCACGGACGCACAAGTTCTTCAAGAATTGATAGACCGATACATAGGACCTCAACCTACTACACCCGCTCCAGCATACACAGGCACCGCTAACGACCACCTGGACGCGCCCATACAAGCAGCAGAAGTACGTGAAGCCATCCTCGCACTTCGCCCTAGCTCAGCCCCGGGACCTGATGGCATAATGTGCTTCGCAACCTAGATGAGGATTCTACACTAGCCCTCACAGCTTATTTTAACACATACTGGGAAACTGGAAACCTTCCCTCACAATGGAAAGAAGCGAAAATTATTATGATTCCCAAACCCAGGAAGCGCCTCCTACTCGAAAACCTCCGCCCTATCTCCCTGACTTCATGTGTCGGAAAGGTCCTCGAACACGTCATCCTCACACGCTTACACAGACATATGAAGGACGACTTCTTCCCCAATACCATTGTTGGCTTCCGCCCGAAACTTTCTGCTCAATATATATTTCAGCTCAAGCACCAAATTATCGATGGCGACGAAAGCTCCAGGCTGGACACCAGAGCCATCTTGGGGCTAGACCTAACCAAGGCCTTCGATAACGTCACGCATTAGGCCATACTGAACCAACTGGAACAACTCCAGGTTGGACATCGAACATATAACTACGTGAAGAATTTTAATACAGGTCGCACGGCCACCATTACCATCGGAGGGTTGCAGTCCCCAATTATTCACTTCGGCAGCAAATGCACGCCGCAAGGATCGGTTCTATCCCCTTTTCTGTTTAACGTGGCCTTGCTCGGACTACCGCCTGCATTAGCTAGCATACCCAACCTCAAGCATAGCCTCTACGCAGACGATATCACCCTGTGGGTCACCGGGGGCAGCGACGGGAACATCCAAGACACGCTGCAGCAAGCCATCAACGAGGTCGTTGCATACGTAGAACCGCGCGGCCTGGCGTGTTCCCCACAGAAATCGGAGCTCCTTCTGTACAAGCCTAATTGGGGAGGTCGACGTCCAGACCCTCATCCACCCGAGATAGAACTCCACGTGCACCTGCAACGCATACCTACAGTACCTAGCATTCGTATCCTTGACTTACGCATCCAACAAAACGGCAGAAACATGGAGATACTCAAGCAATTAGATAAACATGTACACCAAACCACTCGCCTCATTGCACGCATCGGAAATCGACATCACGGCATGAAAGAAAGCAACCTTATACGCCTAGTAACCGCCTACGCCCTAAGCAGGATCACCTATGTCGCCCTGTACCTTAGCCTCAATGCAACTGACAAGCTCAAACTCAATACCATGATCAAGAGGGCCTATAAACAAGCCCTACATCTTCCCATCACCACCTCTAACGAGAAACTGGACGCCCTCGGCATTCATAACACCATAGACGAGCTTATTGAAGCGCACCGTATTAGCCAATACGAACGACTCGCCAATTCCACCACGGGCAGGCACATTCTAGGCACCCTATAGGCATAACCTACACCACCCAATTCAGACCGAAAGTACCCATCCCTCCAAACATTCGTGCTCAGCTAGTTATCCCGACCATACCTTGCAATATGCACCCTGAACACAATCCGGAGCGACGTGCAGAAAGAGCTAAACAACTACGAAAGTGCTACGATCAAGCCGCTGACGTAACATACGTGGACGCAGCAGAGTACCCCAACCAAAACGCCATGGCTGTCGTCGCAGTCGCGGGTTCGCAGTACCGCCTCTCCGCGGCCGCATCAATATTCGCCACGCAACCCGAAGTAGGAGAAGAAACGGCCATCGCTTTGGCCTACGCGGCTACCAATGCACACTGCATCATCAGCGATTCAAAAACGGCCATTCGTAACTACGCAAGAGGACTGATAGCACCCCAAGCGCAGAAGATTCTCTCTGGCACTCCTCCCCCAAGGCAACGCCGCGTGCAGATCATCTGGGCCCCTGGTCACTCGGGTCTGGCTGGAAACGAAGCCGCCCACGATGCCGCCCGAGCTTTCGCACACCGGGTGCATCATCCTTCACCTGCGTGTTCCGATCCCGACCAGCCCTCTGTTCTGCATCGCGGTCACGCGCGGGACCGAATGATTACGTTCAGAGAAATTCTCCTGCACTAAAGCAGAGCGCGGTTACGCTACCCCCCAGCACACAAAACACTAATCTCAATCCACCACTTGGCGACTCCTTCAGACACGAACTTTTCCGAACCCCGTGCTTTACAACCGCATGTACCCCGATGCATACTCCCCACTCTGCAAAGCGTGCAAGACCCGCGCTGACCTCGATCATATTATTTGGCAATGCCCCAAAGCCTCACCCACCAACACCTCCCGCGCTAACACACGCATCATTAGCACGGCCGAGCAGTGGGAGACATTGCTGCTCAGCTTGGACCCAGAGGAGCAGCTCTGGTCCGTCCGGATGGCCGAAGAAGCCGCCAGAAAGCAAGGACTGGGCGCCGTCTGAGGAAGGGGGGGATTGGGGGTTAGCCTCCCGACCCCCGCCACCCCTTAACCCCATCAAGGACATAATAAAGTTTTATCTCTCTCTCTCTCCGTAGGAACTATACACAGCTTGCATTCAGCCCTCTCGTCGAAAGCTTTCTTCTCCGCGCTTCAGCCCCAACCGTGCACCCAGTCGTCGATCGCGATTGGCTCCTTCACGGAAGCTGCGCGAGGGGGTCAATCGCGGTCGAGAATTTCGATCCGGATCGTGCTCGATCGCTGTCTAAAGTAGCCGTGTGACACCGGTATAAGAGCTATTGCTCCGAATAAAAAATCCTGAATAAAGTGTTTCCGCACCGCGCAGGAGGTGTTGCCAATCCGGATAACATCTAACATCCAAGTCCAATAAGACGAGAAACGCCGCCCCTCGTCTCTCCACAACATATTCTCTAATTTTCAGCTTGCAAGTCAGCTTTAATATAGCCAGCTAGCTCAATGTACAGCATATGTGTTGGCCGAGTAATGTCCTGTTCTTTTTTAATTTAAGGCAAACATACCGTCTACGTACTATTTTTCCGTTCGGAGTTGCCGCACCACTCCTCCGCGCTGCCGCGGAAGAGCACAGCTGAGTCCGGACTTTGTAGCGTGCACAACAAAGAGTTCGTCTGTTTCGTCGGTTGCGTCAGCCATTTTTGTCTAGTGCCCGCGCATTTCGGTACAACCGTTCGTGCTTGGCAAAATTGACCTAGAAGACTCAACTTCTAGCAACCATATCACGGTAAGTGAATCCTTTGTGTATTTGATGGGTTACTGCCAGGCGCTCGCCGCAACAGCTGGACGACACGACAGACTCGTCGCGGCGTTGAATCCGTGACTATAGTGCACCGCTGCGTCGACTAATTCTCTCTTCCCTGTGTCACTGAGAGCTTTCTAAGTCAGAAATGCTGGCAGGGAGTTAACCAGACGCTCCGCGAACTAGTATGGAACAGGGATCAAAAGCAAAAGCGGGCTAGCCGCGACAACAAAGCGACGGTATATCCACGGTGTGCCGTTAGGTTTGCAGTTGCGCCGTTACGTTGCCGCCGTGTACCATATATCGTGTGCCAGTGCGTGTACATATATCTCTGGCGCTATCACAAGGCGATATATACATAAAGTGGCCAGATCAGTCAGCTATACATAGAGAAGCAAAAAAAAAAGAGCCACGTACCCTGTTGACTCTCTTTCACAAGGAAATGCGCGGATGTGCTTTTTTTTCTCATATCTAATGATGGAGGACAAGATGGCGATTTCGAGAATGGCGACTGTTTGTTATAGCGTAATAGGGCGGCAGCTCCGTTGGCGAAAAGGAGCGCTCACAACTGCGGTTTGCAAAAGCTTCGGCAGTTAAACGGCAAAAGGCTGCGCCAGTGACGATTACGCGTACCGGCTGCGTAAAAAAAAGATTCCGGACGGAAACGTTCTTTCTGATACCTGCCGTCTGATGGCAAGCCCCTCACAACATAGATGGCGGTAAACAATGTATGCATCATTTATATTGAATTAGATTTACTAATGTATTCTTCCTTGAGAGTGCTTTCGCATCGAACACAGAAAATGTTTCGTGAGTATAATTGTAGGACTCCGTGCCTTTAAACGGCAGGAACGTAAGAGCACTGAGTGAAACCGTTTGAAATATCGCCGGATGGGCATTCTTCGGCGGTGCCGTTACCAAGATCCATCTTGTGCTTGCTGTCATCTGCAATTTTAAGGCACGCCACATAACCCGTCATGGGGCGGCAAATCTTTAAATGCGCACTGTGTGAAGGCATGAACTTCGCCATCAATTATTCCCTCATGTCGCCATTACCGTTCTTTGCTTGGGCACATCGACTCGAAGGGAACAACGCCCGTCTGTGCATGCAGACTAAGGATGTTTTAACAAAGTTCTGGAGTGGAGACGATGTCCTTAAGGTGAAGCCAGGCCACCGTCATCTTACTCACGGCACGAAGAGACATCAGGGAATGCAGGAAACGCCTTCTTTTCACCTCCTTCGTGTTTCAGACGGCTAAGTTCGCAGTAAATTTCTCATTGAGAGGAACGCGTGAATACATTCAAAACTGCCGCGCGCGCGGCAACTGTGTGTGTATACTCGCGGGCTTCTTTCGCGCTCAGAAAAACACTTTTATGTAGCACGTATTGAGCAACAGAAAGCTCTATCGGGAGTTTATCGTGTTCCCTACAATTGCTTCATTGACAATTTTCATCAAATTATAATATTTGAGTTCATTAATTAAGACTAGGTATATGTAATTAGGCAAAATGCAAAAGATATTCTGAGTATCTCCAAGCGACGGCACACTACATTATCTTGCTTCTGTCCATGCAGCTACGTGGCATTTGCATATTTTTAAATCTTTTTTGCCTGATAGTTGGGATACCCTGTATATGTAATTCTGCATGCAAAACTTGACGTGCATCTCATGTATGCACTTCCTTTCATTTTGTTGTGTATAATAAGCTGTACTACCCTGCTATGATCTCATGGCAGATATCGCAGCATTTATAAATAAATACATGCAAATATAAATAAATAATTAATGTTACGAACCGTTTCCTCGGAGTAATGAAGAAGACTATCGACACGACGTTGCGCGTTTCTTCTTTCGGCCACCTTGGCTACCTCCAGATGTAAATAGCCTCTACGTAAACCGTGCCTTACTATTTTTATGCACCTAATTGAACCACCCGATTCTTGGCCAATCCCCACTGTGGGTATGTGCCACGACTACTCAGAACAACAACAACAACTCTTCGCCTATTTGGCGCCACGTCACACATTAGTGGAGGTGCACTCTCGCCAGGCGACGGAGATGCGAAGCGGTCGTCACGGCGGTGCGACCACCATGGCGTCTGGTTCGGCAACCAGGATTCTGTTACCACGCCCTCGAGACCCTGTGACGTTCATCGGGACCGATGACATTGAGGACTGGGTGGCGCAGTATACGAACGGGCGTGCGATGACAGTCACTGAGAGCCGACAGTCAGGTTGGCCAATCTGATTTTCCATCTCAATGGAACGACGAAGTTGTGGTTTGAGAATAGTGGCGACGAACGGTGGTAGCTGGGACTCGTCTAAGCAAAAGCTCCGTGACCTGTTCGGTAAGCCCTTCGGTGGAAAAATCGCTGCGAAGAAAGAGTTATCAACCCGCGCCCAGACGTCCTCGGAGTCGTACCTATACCCTACGCCGAGGATGTGCAGGCGCTCAGCTGCAAAGCTAAGAGTGTCATGGCAGAGTCTGACAATGTTGGGCACGCCTTGAAGGGGAGAGCAGGCAACGCATTCAATTTGCTAATGTACTTCGTGTACATTTTGCTACCCTGAATGCCAATAGGGAGAAGTGCCAGAGCTTCGCGCAGGCCAGGAGCCGCCGTATTGAACGGCCATTCGCCCGGCTTCATAACACCGCCGCGACGTCTTAGTGTGAAAAGTGCCCGCTGTCTCACCTTTCGCCACTTCACCCGAGTTGACGAGGATTGTCCGCCCCGAATTTAAAGCAACGGCCCCAGCTAACCTCTTTTATACCTACTCCACGGCGCCTGCGACTCGAACACGCTAGCTGTTTCACTCGTGCAAGGCATCGCGCGAAACGAACTCTCATACATCGGTGTTCGCGCTGCTTACACCGTCGCCTGCCCCATGTCCGCTTCTGCGCCACCGGCATCCTTACCTCGTCATCATCTCCGCGCTCTCGCAACCCGGCTTACTGGCGAACTGAGGAATTTCTTACTCGATATGCTATCGGGCTGCCTGCTTTAGCTGCCGCCGTGTCGGTCACGGCGCTCGATGCTGTGGAAACCGCTTGTCGTCCCCGCTACGTACGGCGTCATTTGCCCATCCTCGCCGCTTTGAGCGCAGCCGTTTCAAGCCATTATTTACAACACACTGATAAAATCCTGACGCTGCCACAACATGGTCCAGACGCTCGCCGTCACCTAGAGGTCACCAGTGGCGTTCGCAGCCCTTCCAGCGCCCGTTCCCCGTCACCGATCAATCGCGACTTCTTCCCTACAGAAAACTATAATATAGGCGATGCAGCGCCCTGAGGCAACGCAGCATTCGCAACGCTATTTCCGAAAACCCTCCAGTCACTCAGCGGACCCGTCGATGCATGCTGGACGATGAAGTTGATGGCGTAACCATCTCTGCACTTGTCGACACCGGGTCTCATATTTCTGTTATGAGCTCTGGCCTTCGCTTTCGCATAAAGAAGTGGTCACACCTGTTCTACCCCACATTATAAGAGTGATCGATGGAGGAAAATCTACCGTCCTTGGAATGTGCACTACCCGCGTCACCGTCGCTTGTCATTCAACTTCTGTTTTGTGTACCGTTCTTGAGCGATGCTCTTGTAACGTTATCTTAAGTCTGGACATTATAAACATTTCTGTCCTGACCGACTGTGATTGCATGTCTGTGCTCCTTTCTTTATCTCTACTTTATCACTTTACCTCCCCCTCCCCTCTTTCCCCAGCGTAGGGTTGCAAACCGGAGCTTCCCCTCTCGTTAACCTCCCTGCCTTTCCCTTTCCTCTCTCTCTCTCTGTTCCCATTGACTTCGCGACCGGCCTCCTGCAACTCGAATTAACTCACCTTATCGATGCTCTAAGAAGGCATTTTTCCCGTCTCTGCTCCCTCGAATATGTACGCATGCGCCGTCAAGCCGCCATGTATATCGCCATGTCCATCCGTCCTCCTGTCCATGATATAAATTATGTGTTGCCCCCTGTAACAGACGTTCTGCTTGCCAATAATTTTGCCGTTACTAACACGCTCGTGACTCACCGACAGCCTCGTCTCCATTTCCCTATTGAACTGCACGGCCTCTTCTCAACTCATTCCGGCAGGTACGTCGCACGCCGCCATCACTTCTGCCGAAGACTGCGAGATTTACGCCCTGGATCGCACCGGTCCTACCATATCAATCCTTTCACTTTATAATAAAATTTCTTTCTTCTTCAGTTCATCCTTCGTCCTCACCACGTCCAGTACTACGCGCGATTTCTTTGCCGGAATTACTCCCGCTGACCTTTCTTCCGCTCCAGCTGCCGACTTTCGGCGCCTTCCGGACTCGTACAAAGACATCTATGACTTCGGTAATCGTTCTCTCAGTCTTCTTCGTCGTCCAGCATCGGATCGACACAGGTAAAGCGTGCCCTGTGCGAGGACATGTACCCACTGCGGCACTGCCCCGAATCTATGACGTCTTAGACGGCCTCCATGGAGCCACATACTTTTCATAATTCGACTTGCGCTCTGGCTAAGGTAGCCCATTGATGGAAGGTACTTTGTTCTACCTAGCCTATAACGCTCACTAATAGCTTTGTTGGTGAGCAGCCTGTCACTTCTCGACTTTCGTAGCAGACCGGCGCCCGTGATAGACAGGTCGGTGACGGAGTCGCCATCGTCGCCGGCCAGTGAGCAAAACCTCGGACTGCGTCGTGCACGTGTTCGTTACCAGTCAAGCCAGAGTGAGCCGGTGCCCATATAATCTGCACATTCCTAACTCTTTCGTCTTTATAGCCGGTCAACATAATCCGTAGTGCTTCGGGCGATATGCGTCCCCTCGTGAAAATTTAAGCAGCAGATTTGGAGTCGCTGACTATGATTTTGCATTCGGAAGAAGTCATTGTTATGGCAATAGCAGCTTCTTCCCGTACCTCCGGCACGGTTAGAACCCTTGGTTGAACAATAAGTAGTGGGGAGCAGGGAGAAGCTGCCCTGCGCAGCGCCAGGACCGACTTTCAGGAGGCCATCCTGGGGTGTGCCGAGAAGGTAGTGGATGCCTACCTCAAGTAGTCTCTCCGCCTTCTACCGCTCTATCACCTTGTTCCCTTCCTCTTAAAGAGAGATCAAGGTTTTCCATGCATTCATTCGAACGGATCGATTCTCTCCTGAGGGGCTATAAATGGTCCAATTGTCTTTGCTATCTAGATGAAGTGATTGTATTTTCGCCTACTTTTGAGAGCCACCTGACCCGCTTGTCGGCCATTCTTGTGTGTTTAAGAGAGCTGGCCTGCGACTTAGTCTTCCAAGTGTAGTTTCGTCCGACGCCACATCACCGTTCTCGGTCACCTTGTTAGTGCTAGCGGTGTCCAACCTGACCCCGACAAAGTGCACGTCGTCGAAGACTTTCTTGTTACTCGCTCAGTCAGACATGTTCACATAGAGAGAGATAGAGATAGAAATAACATTATAGAGGGAAAATAAGGTTATGGGGGCAGGAGGGCGGGTTCTCAGTGCAGGACTCCGTTGGCCACCGCCACGCACCGGGCCTGGTCGAGGAGGCTCAACTTAGTCTCCAAGTCAGTCCTGGCGAGGACGCATGCCTGCACGTCCAAGGCTCCCTAAAATAATTTTGTGCTAATTGGTGTGACTTTGAATTTTGTGGCCGTGATTTGCATTGCCGTGTCGTATGGGGCACAGACAGCCTCCCTTCACACCAGGGGCATCGGTAGACATATCTTGCTCGCCAGAAGGCATGCTACCGCCCCAGATTTCCTGTACATCCGAACCTCTTCCACTGTTAACTACGGGTTTGGCGCGGCGAGTTCTTGGCGTGAACGACGTCGATGTCCTAAGGCATCGCACGCTAGTATTTGCTTGTTTTCGATTGGGGTGTCGTTCCTTGTTCGGATTGAAGTCTTGCGAGCAAGAACATCTGCCCCTGTGTTGCCGGTGACACCAACACGCCCCGGACACTGCGCATTGTGTTATTGTCCTAGGCGATCGCCCAAGATGTTAATCGCGATCCTGGGAATTCTTCCACTGAAGAAGAGTCGGCAGGCTGCCTGGGAGTCCGTGAGGACGTAGGTAGAACTGGCTTCTCCCTCCCGTTAACCTCCCTGCATTTATCTCTCTCTCTCTCTCTCTCTCTCTCTCTCTCTCTCTCTAGCTCTCTCTACCGTGTGTTTATCGCCAGGGCTACTGCAGCCTACTCCGCTGTGCTGGTGCAGGCCGTGCGTACCGATGCTGTAACGGTTCTTGGGTATTCGAAGGGTCTCGAAGTAGCCACTATGACGTGTTGCCTGCTGCGCCTGTGTATATTGTATCGGTGTTATTGCCGAATCGTTTTTCGCATTGTTGGGCTCAGGCTTTACGGCTGCCTTCATGAAATTTTGGGTTTATGTTTTATTTTGGGGGGGGGGGGGGCGGGGGGGGCGATGGAGGTGATTTTGATCTTTTTTTTTTTTCTCGCACTTTCCTCGGTATGTCTACCAGTTCGCTGCTGCACTATAGTGGTTTGATCCGGTTTCCGAGCTCCTCTATAGGACCCTCCTGCCCGCCTGACATAATTAAACGATCTTGTTGTGTGACCATTATCATTGTTTTGTGTTCTTCGAAAGTGTTGTACACCACTAGAGCATCGAGTCTCTTCGTGGATGTCCCCATCAGTGGTAGACCCAGGGCGGTCTTATACGCCGCGCATATTAGGATGTCTGCCTGCTCTCTCTTTACGGTCGAGTTCGTGATAGAAGAAAAAGTTATAGGACACTGGTGTAGACGGGTTTCGGCACTCAAGGCCTTAAGGGCCCTGCTCAAGTTCTTAAGGGCTTGCGAATCGTGCGACCAACTTTGAAAGTTGCAGCGCGTAGCATCGCGTTATAGTGTGAATTTTTCTCGCTTTAGTTTTTATTTGTTTCTTCTATCACCTTTTATTCCTTTACCCCTTTCCCTAGCACAGGGTAGCCATCCGGTATACTTACACTGGCTAACCTCCCTGTCTTTCCTTCCTACTTCCGTATAAGAGAACAGCTAAAATGGCAGCTTACGCATAGAACATGCCTCCAAGTTCCACAAAGTGCACAAGCAGTAATTGGTGCCCCATCTCGAAAACTTTATTTCGTTTTGAATTTGCTCAGATATGTACTCCCAATGGCAATTTACGCTATTGCCCCGGAAAATGAATAGCTCCCATGTTCAGCGAGGAGTTACTGCTGCTTTGTAGCCATTCCCTGTTATCAGCTCGACATGAAAAATGGTAGGCGACCCTAACCTTTGACTTAGTTGTCCCTTAGTGGCACTCGCACATCGGCGTTGGTGTTCGTTAGATTAAGCGAGCGAACGTTTTTCTCCTGGCACGATGTGCGGACGGGGAGCGAGGCGGAAGCACAGCGCGCGCCACCTGGCAGGGCGTAGCCCCCTAGCAAGCGGCGCACGAAGCACACCTTACCATTACCACCTAGATAGCGCAAGGCCTTTTCACTCCGATCCATGACGTCATGTCACCTGGCCCGACGGCATGGGGATGCTCCCGAGTAGGCAACAGTGATTTTGACGTCACCGCTGGAAATTTATGTTCAGGTAGCGTGACGTCATGGATCGGAGTAAACAGGCCTTGCGATATCTAGGTGGTGTTGACCTTACGCGCCCTCTCCGGTGCTGACGTCAGATCATGCAACGAGCTCGCGCGCACGCAGCAGGTGCGCGCCGCGAGAGAATAATTGAGAAAGGAGGCAGTGACGCCACATCCACTCTGCTAGGCAGATGTCCAGTTTATATTAGGCAACTGTTTTCCATTGGCAAGTTAAATATCGTGCCATTTTCTTGTGTGACGTCACTAGGGACGTCATTACTTCAGCTTTCTACTTCCGGATTTCCAGGAATTTCGCCAAAGCCGTGCTCACGTGGCGGGTCTCTAAAGTATACGATTCTGTGCTTTGGTGTGTGGTAATCAGTAATTTCTAATTAACTCTTATAATTCCAGACACTTCAGCAACTCAACTTCTAACTAAAATTATGCTATCATATCATATCTATAATGAAAGCCATGAATTATGTACTGTACTATTCTTTTCATTTATTTTAAATTTCGTCCCCGGTCGTCTCAGGAGGTGAACAGGAAGTGCTGCGCAACAAACAAAGAGTGTCACTCAATGCTCGTGCCACTAAAAATGATTTGACAGAACCCACTTTACGATGACTGTCGACGGTAGTGCGTTTAGCATCGAATTAATATAGCGACACAACGTATTGCCACCGTCGAAACTTATGTATGAAGCGTTACGATCGGCCTGCGGGGGCAGCGACCTTCGAACGTCTCCTGAATAAGAATATAGCAATGTGGGCAAGCTGGTTTAGGTCCAAGATGTAAAATTTCTGCAGCGCGAAGCACTGAAGTGCAGAAAGAAAGGTCAAAAAAGGACGAAGCAAGGTGCCCACTTTCAGTCCCCTTCCTTCGTCCTTTTTTGTACCTTTCTTTACGCACTTCAGTGCTTCGCGCTGCAGAAATTTTACATCACGAGCCGCTCCTGCTTTCCTAAGACGAATCGCTTCAGCTTTGTGAAGTTAACAGTACATCCTACCAGCATCACCGAGACGGCGACGAGGCCCGACATATACTGTTACGCGCAAACAGGAGATCACTTTGAGGTGACAACCGCTGCCCTCTTTTCATAGAAGCAGTAATGACCGCGAAGGCGAGTCTCTTGACCCTGACAAGCTGACCATCACGGAGAGCCCACTAATTGATGCAAGGGGCAACGTCCAGGACTTCCGTGGAAAATGTGTCGACTTCAGCTCCTCAAATTGTCACGTGGTTGCCTCGTATGCGGGGGTGATCCGCAACATTGGAGGCGTGGTAAGGTGGAACGGTGCGACGTCATGGGAGGGATTTTGCGAACGATTCGACGATTACGATTGGCCGAGAGACACTCATCAGTCTTTCCCTAGTCTAGTCACCTAGGGAAGACGATTGTTTTAAAAGCGGACTCCTTAAGTGTTATGAGGTGTCCTGGTGTGCTCTCCGAGAAAGAGTCTGCTCTGAGATGTAGCGCACGCTACGAGAACGATTTACTGCGCTCCGGCCAGTACGAGTATCCCTTGTCCTGGAAATAAGTTTGCATCTCCTATGCAAATACACCCCCTGTTCCATTTCCCAACCTCTCGACCGCGTACTCTTCACTAAAAAAGTAGCCCCCGTCAAAAAGGCTTGGAGAGCGGCGTGGGCCCGCTTATCCTCCGTGTGACGCCCTGGTAGCGTAGGCGAGCTACCCTCAGTTGACGCCAGACTCCGAGACCACGACCCCCAAATCCTACAGCGTGTACTGCAGCGGGGCTCCTCTTTCGCGCTGCCTTAAGAATATTCAACGCCACCTAGCGCTGCCGCCGCGAAGCCTGCGCGTGGCTCTGAAGTGCACGGCGCACCGGTGCGTGCGAACGCTGAGAAACGCGTCATGCAGCAACCGGGCTCTCGCGCTTCTTTCTGGACACGATGCGCCATCTGGTGGCTCTGCGAAGCCTGCGCGTAGCATATAGTTTCTAAATAAATCCCCTTGAAGGGAACGTAGCGCTTGCGTCTACGGTGGCTCTCCTAAGCATTGCCTCAACCTACATGGGAATGATGGGAAGTACAGGCTTATGTAAAAATACTCATCAAATATCTATAGAAATAAAAATTTGTATTGTGAGAAAAATGTTGCGCCTTTGAGAGAAATGCTACAAGTGTCGTCTGGTACGACGCATGCTCGCTGCAAGCGCGAGACTTTTCTCGCAGACGACAGGCACTTGCGAACTCTGTCGCCCTTTCGAAAGGCTGCATCGGCTGTCACGATTGCTGAACATTTTCAAGTACTCCTAAGCACATCCGCTGTAATGCTAGCCGAGACGGTTGTGGCCTCCTACTAGTAAGCTTCATTATATTTTATGTTGACATACCGCTTCTTCTTAAGTGCGCGCTAGCAGCTGTTGGGGCGTGGCTTTGCGCTTACACGTTTTGCAACAGCACACTACAGCCAGGAAGCAGCAACTTTTCCTACCACAAGTAAGTTTGTGTTCTCAAATGTCGTGAAACACGCATTTCAATGAGCACATAAACGAGCAATTAATGCGTAATGAAGCCCTCAATCAAATTTGATTGTCAAGCCACTGGAAGGACAACTGTCTACGTAGTAAACAAAATGCGTTATGCAAGCAGTCAGCCGTTTCCCACTGCACTCTGCATCACTCGTAGAAAAAAAGTTACTGGCCGGTTATTTAAAAAACCAGACCATGTGTGGGCAGCTAAAGTTTACACCTTTAAGGCTCGCAGTGTAAATGTAAGCATGTACAAGAAGCTAAACAGCCGTATAGCAAAGCAGTAACTTGCATCTACATACTGACCACGCAAAGAGTGCCTGAACGAAAGATATTACGTACAATGGTAAGTGACAGGAGACCTGTTTGGGTCAGAGAGCAAACGGGGAAAGCCGATATTCTATTAGAAATTAAGAGAAAATAACGGAGCTGGGCAGGCCATGTGTAATGCGTAGGTCACATAGCCGGTGTACTAGTAAACGCCGGCCCACAAGTCATCCCACAAGAAAGTATCAGTAGATGCAGAATCGCGACGCATTTTAATGAAAGCCCCACTTAAACTTATTAGCAGGCACGCCACGTTTTCTACCTGCTGTAAAGGTTCTAAGCATAGAACATGTGCGTAGTATTGTGCTTGTATCAGTAGTACCTTCTGTTTGCTCCTTAGAAGTTTGATAAAACAGGTAACGCTAAGGCGCAAACCTAACACACTTAATTAAGCAAAATATAAAAAAAAGTCAAAATACGTTCTCTCTATGTTTACGATGCCGTCGCTTTCTAGTCAGGGCTTCGTCAACACGCCGCGGCACAAACATCGGCCTAGCCACTAGCCCAGCGCGCTATCGCCACTTCGAGCAATAGAACAAAGGTCGAGAGCTTTGCGCCGCACTGCCCCAGTTCGAGCGAAACCCAAACTGGGGGGGGGGGGGGGAAGAAAAAAGGAAAAAAAAAGCTCTGTAGACTAGTTCGCCCTATGAGTTCGCCGGTCAACAGAATGCCAATCCGTAGCCTGTACTTCCCGTCATTCCCATGATGGTTGAACGATGGCAGCGCCAGATTTTTCTCTAGTTATAGTAGCATTAAACTCTATGGCGCGTAGCCTCCGTCTGATACGAAAAGCATGGCGCGCCCGTCAGTGACCCTTGGCGAGAGCATGGGAGAGGTTCATTGAACAGCGGCACAAGTGCATTCATGGCGCAGCTCGCTAAAGCGTTGGCGTGAAAGACATTCATTGAAAAGCGGCACTTACCCAGTGCATTTGTGGCGCAGCCTGTTAAAGCGTCGGGTTGCTGACCTTGAGGAAACTTTGTGGTGTTGAAGAAGCAAACATTTATTGTAAAAAAATAGGACGAGCGGTCTTCAGGCTGGTCGGGGCCCCTATTCTAGGGCTCCGCTGGCTTGAGCTCTGGGGCTCAAATGCCTGGAGTGCGGCAGCCCTCTGGGCTGCCTCCTCCGAGCTGAAGAGCAAGGCCCCCCCATCCCTCTCGCGTTTTGGTTTCGTGAGTGTTGTCTTGGCGCATACCCACGTGATGTGGTCCAGCGTGGGCACGGCCCCACCCCACGGGCAGTCATCTGGATACGGCTTAAAATTGCATCGGCCGTGGGCGTAGTACGTACAGCTAAATCACCTTTCTTCTAGAGTGACTTGATAGAGAGTTACAGCTCAGCGGGCCAACAGGCCAGCGTGCATGCGCGGTACAACGTGCGCATTAGAGAGTTTTAGCTTGAGCGTTTTTACGGCCAGCGGGGCGGAGCGGGCGAGCGGATACACCAGCGGAGAGGCGCGCGAGAAAATAGTTTTAGCCGGGCGGATCGCCCGTCTTTTCGAGCGGAGTAGAGTCACTTGCTCTGCTGCTCCACCTATTGGTCACAATTCGAGTTAGAGTGAAAAGAATATCAATTAAACCTGCTAATAATGCGCTGAAACTGTTTAATAAAGGTAGGTTATGTGTTTTTAGTTAGTTATTTGGTTAAACTTCTAAACGGGCCTGAGCAGCGGTCGCCGTCGACAACGCAGCAGCGCCGGCGCTTGTGTTGACGGCTGCCATCTTGAATACCCATACACGCCCGCGCGCTTTTACGCACGCTCGCGCGCTGCCTATCGCTCCGCTGGAGAGGGCTTCCCAGCGGAGCGTAAGCTGCGCTCCGTAAAAACGCTGGCCGGCCCAGCGACGTGCGCATGCGCAGTGGCGTCTGCGCTCGTCCGCTCCGCTCCGCTGGCCGTAAAAACGCGCAAGCTAAAACTCTCTATTGACGTCTACGCTGGCCCGCTGACTCGCTGCGCTATAACTCTCTAATGTACAGCATGTACAGTAAATAAAACAAAATAAATTACGAAGTAATAGATAGATAGATAGATAGATAGATAGATAGATAGATAGATAGATAGATAGATAGATAGATAGATAGATAGATAGATAGATAGATAGATAGATAGATAGATAGATAGATAGATAGTCAGTCAGTCCGTTGTCAGGATTGGGGCTCAATCCCATCGCTCGTGGTCCTTTGCCAAGATTGGAGTACGGCCTGAATTCGGAAGTAGCTGGCCCATGCCGTCGTCCAACTTATTTACGCTGAGGTCGTTGATGAAGTGAAGAACTGCTTCTCATCGAGAACGAGGAAAATGGGTTTATTTACAGAAATTAAATCAGTCTAACATGACTGCTTGAGAAAAAAAATGGCTGTGGCTTAGGTAAGGTTAAGCCCAGGATGCGAAGCATACTAGCCTTTATTTTAGTTGTTGAACCACTGTTTAGCCTGGTGAACTGCTGTTGCTTGGCTATATTTGGTTCGGCTAGACGAAGAAACAACTCATGCATTACTTCTTCGCCTTCAAGAGTGGAACGCGACAGCGTTCCCGTCGACCCGCCAAGGGGTGTAAGACAATGGGCTACAGGGCAGCGACTACGCGCCCCGCATTGGACGCGGTGAGCGTCGAGCAAAGCAGCGTTCGGCGCGGCAACGAAATGTGCGCCTGAGCAAGAGACGCACGCCTTAGAAACAGCTCGTTTCTAAGGCAACACCGCATTCACTAGAGGCGCTTTTGTACCGCTTTGAAGCATCGTACTCGTGGCTCAGTGGTAGCGTCTCCGTCCCACACTCCGGAGACCCTGGTTCGATTCCCACCCAGCCCGTCTTGCAAGAGTTGAGCCAAAGCCACTTCTCCTCTGTCGTGACGTCACGGTGTCACGTGATTTCATGGCGACACCGCCGCGCCTGAGGAGCTGGGTTGAGCTCTCGTAATATGCTTCGCATAAAAGAGTATCAGTCCAACATGACTGCATGAGAGAAGTGAATCAGTCTAACATGACTGCTCAAGAGAAGTGTATCCAGCATTCGCACAACAACAGTTTTTATACACTCGGTCCGCCGGCCATACGAGGCGGCGACTGTTCGTTTACTCATCGCCAACTTGCTGCCGTTCCGCAGAACAGTTTACGTACACAAAGGCACACACATAACGATGCCCAAACGACGGCGTTGGAGGGGTGCCGTTCCGGGAAGTATCGGTGCCAATCGTGGGTAGCTCGTTGTCTTGCGTCACGCCGAGGCTTGAGAAGCACCAAAATACGGCTTTCCCGCGGCAGCTTGTCCATGCGTGTCAGATCAGGTCCGCGTTGGGGAACTCCGGAACCATTGTTCGCACATCGAACTCGTTCCGTCACAATGCCGATGGGGCTAGAGGAAGGAGGTGGTTTTCAGCACAAAGGCCGCTTCTTCGAACGCCTCCGAGCTGCAGCGACGGTGAGGGGGAGATGCGCGTCGTGTCGCCCTGTCGTAACTGGGTGGCAATCTTGCCTTGCAGCTCGCCATTCTTAACACCGTCCACTGGCTCTCGCCATCTTCTCAGCTCTGTATCAGCTTGAGCTGGTCCTCGAGGGCCGAGCTGGACAGTAGTGCCTCGATCCCATTGATCCCTCGTGGTGTTCGTGCCGGGGCGTTATATGTTGTGTAGCGTTCACTCCCACCTAACGTTGTGTAGAGCTGGTGTGGCCCTGCACCACGGGCATTCGTCCTTGTAGGCTGTGGGGTGTATGCGATGTAATATGTGTAGGTTCGCGTAAGCGCCTCGCTGGAGCCTGTGCCAGGCGCGGCATCCTCTGTCTTTATATACACGGTTTCACTCGCGCGATCACAGCAGCGAGCATGCGGCCCCAAGAAACTTCTGGTCACCGGCCTTTGTCAGCCTACTGCGCCAGAACACAAGGTGCGTTTTTAAGTTGTTTTACTGTGCTGAAATTCAATTTGTAAGTTTTTAGATAAAAAAGATGCATATTACACAAAACTAACACAAAAGAATTTCGAATAACTTACGGCAACATTCATTTGTAAAATTGTGGTTGTGTAGAGAGGAAAAGTGTTGAAAATCTGTGGGCTTATATTTTAACGCACTCCTGCAACTCGATATCGCAGCCAATGCCTTTCTTGCTCGTCAAATTTAGCGGGCTACGTCAATGAGCAAAACCGGAAGCCGTCCAGGACCTATGTTTGGAAACAGCGAAGGGTCTATAGATTTCGATGTGGTGGTGGATAACGCAAGCGACTCCCTCTGTGGTAGTTCACGATGGCTGAATACTCGAAGTCGACACGGTCCGGTTATTCCGCAGCCGGCGTGATGAGTACTCGGTTATACACGAATCCTCGAGCTGCTCTGTCCGCCTGCAGGTTACCCGTGGTGCCAGAGTGGCGCGTATCCAGATGATGGTTTTAGTGGTGATGTCCTCATTGAGTATTTGGGCTAGGACTTGTGCCCCAGGTCTTCTGATTCTTCCCTGTAGGAAATTGCGGCATACCTGCTGGCAATCCGTGAGGATCGTCAGTGGTTTGTTTGCGTGTTGGCCTTCGCGGATGGCTAAAGCGATGGCCAGCTCTTCGGCTTCCGTGATCGTGCAGGGGCTGGTCGATGCAGTGGAGGTAACGTGACCTTGGCGGTCGCGTACCACTGCCACTGCGCCCTTTTTCTTCGTCGCATACATGACGGCGTCCGTAAAACGGGCCGTGGTATGGAACCTGAATGTTTTCTCCGTGTACTGGGCCCTTGCTCTCCTCCTGCCGGAGTGTAGGTTAGGGTCCATGTTGCGCGGTATCGGGGCAACGTGATACCTGTCCTGGACGTGACGTGAGCAGGTTTCTTGGGTGCGTGTTATAGCTTGGAAGCTCAAGGTTTGTAGGAACTGCCGGCCCGTGCGAGTCCGCGCAAGTCTCTGTCGTTGCGAGACGTTAAGGGCTTCTGTCAGTTCGCCGAGGGTGTTGCGTAACCCTAGCGCCAATGACTTTTCGATCAATGTACTCATCGGCAGGCGGATAGCGGTCTTGGAAGCCACCCTCAAGAGTGTGTCGGCCTGCTTTGTCTCGGACTGTGTGAGATGGTAGTAGGGCAGGCTGTATGCAATTCTGCTCACCACCAGGCTTCTTTCTGACCAGTCGGAGGGTGACCCCTTCCTTCATGCCCCTGTTCTTGGATGTTACGCGGGAGATCATGCATGATATCGCTTTGACACTGGTTTTGAGGAGTGTATGGGTGTGTGGCCCGCTGGTTGGACTACAGCCACATGCCCATCACCCAGGAGCAATGGCTTCTCTGGTATGATGCCCCCGTTGAGGCGTACCTCGAGTTTTCTTGTTGGGTCTGTGCGGTTACCCCGACCTCGTCAGACTGGTAGGAGCTCAGATTAGTGCTGACCGTACTGCGACTGACTGACGCAGTTTGCCGACACTATAAATAGCGGTCAGCAGTGGTGATTAGGGAGTAAAACAGAGGGGGAGAGAGAAGAGCAGGGGTGATAGAGTGAAGAACGCAACTATTTACATACAGTGTCTTGAATATTTGGCTGCGCATGTTAAAAAAAATGGCTGTGGCTTAGCTAAGGTTAAGCCCAGGATGCGAAGCATACTAGCCTTTATTTTAACGCGACAGCGTTAAGGAGCTCGTGTCGCAGAAAAGCCGGTGTCGTCGGCGTCGGCTCAGGTGTGCGGCGCTTGCTCAGGCGCACATTTCGTTGTCGCGCCGAACGCTGCGTTGCTCGACGCTCACCGCGTCCGACGCGGGGCGCGTAGTCGCTGCGCCGTAGCAAAGCCACCTAGAAACAGTCTCTGTAGCACGCCGCAACCTTCGCTTCTCATTCCAACGAGCAGCTCTGTCTTCAGGAGGCATCTCACCTCGTGAGTGTCTAGCAGAGGCAAGCGCAGCTGCTTATATACCGCCGCGAGCGACGGCGCGAGTTGGAGCCCCGTTTCTCCTCTGTCGTGACGTCACGGTGTCACGTGGTTAGCCTTGAAGGCGACGGCGCGAATTGGAGCCCCGTTTCTCCTCTGTCGTGACGTCACGGCGTCACGTGGTATTGAAGGCGACACCGCCGCGCCTGAGCAGCTGGGTTGAGCTCTAGTAATACGCTTCGCATAAAAAAAGATTTAGCGCCCACCGCTGCACTGTTCTTGCTCAAATTTTACAGAACGATCGCATTTTGGCGTCAACTTCGTTTGGTATAACACTGGGCATGATTAGTCGCCTGTTCTTTAAGACAAAAATGAGAAACTGTTCTCATCTATGGGAAAAATGGCGTCTGAGAGCGGACCCTGGCACTAAAGTCCCCTGATAACTTGAAAGTACCGCGGCTATGTGAACTGCCGCCGCCGCGCGACCTCCTCGCCTACTCCTCGCGCCATCCCCCCCCCCCCCACCAGGAAGGGGTCTTGCGTTCGTTTTTTCTCCACGACGATTGGTCCCCTTGCCATTGCCCATGGAAACGCGTGGATCTTGCGTTTTCCTTTTTTTTTTGTAACGTAAAGCTACGCTACGCGGGTTGGAGCCGAGCTTCGCGTGCGCGTGCGCCTGCCATACTGCGCACATCTGCGCATGCGTCGCCCTCGCCACCGCCGACTGCGGCGCATTCCGGAGGTGCGACGTCGCACTTTAGCAGGGAAGAAGGTTGGGCGTGTTGGTGGGATACGTAAATGGGCTTTAGGGATACGTACAAACTGGGATACATAGCGCAAGAAAAACACAGGGACAAGCAGGAACACGGGACGAGCGCGAACCGTGTTCCTGCTTGTTCCTGTGTCTTTCTTGCGCTATGTATCCCAGTTGGTGACCTCGCAGTCTCCGCAGACGCGCCGGCGCCGTGTGCGTCCGCTGCTGCATTTACGATTGCGGCGCCGCGCGGCACCGCGCCTAAGCGAAAAGGGCGCACCGTGCGTTTAAATGCGCGGGAGAGACGGTTGATGCTCGACATGGAGGTTAAGGAGAGTCGAACCGCTGCCATTCGGCGCAAAAGACTGGAAAACCGAAATTCCTCAGACCCCGACGTTGTCGCTTGGCAGTTGGCCGTCGAGCGTCGAAAGAACGAGCGTACCAAGGCAAAACGTGCGGTCGGGACACCAAAGCAACGCGAAGGACGCCTAGCGAAAAGACGTCGCCAAGAAGCTCAGTGCTGTGCCATGGCCTCCCAACAACAGCGGCAGGATCAAGAGAGTGTCACAGACGATCCCAAGACTCCTCAGTGCACTGAACATGCTATGAAACTCGGTGAAAGTGCGAGTGCGTCTACACTCCTCCTCTTGGACTTTGAACAATCCCTTTGGACACATTTGTGACGTATGTGAAAGACTGTGGCATTTGAATTACAGTAAAACCTCGTTAAACCGTACCCGCATAAACAGTAGTTTCGTTTTAAAAGTGGTAACGTCAAATCGCCGGCTCAGCGACCATTGAACATAATGTGTTTTGTATCCGCATAAACTGTACTAGCTTATTGCGTACGCATCGGTTAAAACGTAGTGTTTCCGCTTTTTCTCGCGCAAACACCGCGGTGCGTCGTCTCCATTGGGTGGCAAGCCTCAGAGATAGAAGAAAAACTAGACCTCGTCCGCGCTATCGAACGTGACGCGAAAAAGTCGGTACTGGCATGCGACAGGGATCTGCTGTTGATTATAGTGTTTGACATTTGGAATGCGAAGAAGTTGCTCGAAAGCGCTGCTGCGACCGCAAAGAGACGTCGGCTATGAGGTTCGACTTTTTGCCATCGTTGCCTCTGTTGTTGCCGAAGTGTCGACTAGCGACAGAGATAAGGACGACACGGAAAGCGACAGCACGGGCAATTCAGGCCCGACAGTGGCAGAAGCTGTGCGTTACGTCAGCCTCATTAATGCAATCGTCGCGACGAGAACAGGGGCACGATAGCATAACTATTCCAAACTAAATGTATTCTGAACTCCGGCACCCGGCAACGAAAAAGGCGCCCCGGGACTTCTGCAGCACTACCGCGCGCATGCACGGAGAATACGTTACGCCAACGAGGAATCTGCCATGCGAGTGTTTGCCGAGAAGACGGGGCTGGCTAAGCTGGCACGCAGCTTCAGTAAGTTTGAGGCCGCTGTCGTCGTGCTAGGCCGCCGCGGCATCAAACGAAAATAACACTTTTGTCGCGTGAAGTGAATAAATAAATACTGCATGTTTTTTTTCCCGCTCTCATTGCACTCTCTCCGAGTTCCGTTTTCGACAGGTAAGTGGGCGAGCTCATGCTATTTCGATTGAACAGTACTACTGTTTAGTACGTACTTTTTCCGAGCTCCGGCCAACTACGGTTTAACGAGGTTTCACGTACAAGGCCAAACAAGGCTATAGCCGGATAAGCTAAGGTTAGCAAGCAAGGCAAGCTATTAACCAAGCATAACCGTACCTTAACGCTACGTATACCCTGGCATAGCTGAGCTAAGCCACTGCCAATTTTTTTTTTTTTTTTCGTCCGCACCATTTTTCTCCTCAGCTCGGCTGGCTCGGCACTTTAGCTCGGCATAGCGAACGTCGTACGCTGTGTTTCCTGCTCTCTGTGCTAGCCCTATGCTGTGCTGTTGTGCATATAACTGCAGCAAGAAGCCTGAAGATGGTTATGGAATATTTGTGATACCACAAGGAAAGCGTGACGGCTTGCGCAGGAAGCAGCGGCTGCATAACATTGGCCGAAATAAATTTCTTCTGACGAAGAACAATGTTGTTTGCAAGATGAGGTGTCTTTCTTATTGCTGTATCAAAGCATCCCCTAATGCTGAATTTTAAAATTCTTCCAGCCAACTCACCAACATTTTTGCTGCGGCAATTTGTATGTTGCATAAAAACTGGGTTGTCCTCAGTATGCTTAATATTCTGGTGGGACTCCATCACCTCGCACGTCGCCAACTGTTATTATTCAGTCAGAAATGAAGCACTATAGATTGTTTTCCGCTGTGAAGAATTCTGAGCGATGATGCAGCCTCTCGATCGCACTTATCGTTATGTTTAGTATACGTTGCCCGTTTTACTGAAAATAGCGGCTTGTAGAGGAGCTATTATTTTCACCTTACGTCGATGTGTGCATGAGTAATACAATGAATGCAGGCCCCGAAAAATTTAGCAGCAAGTATACCTGTGGTATACCAGATGCTGAGCGCTCGCTGGTCCACATTGCGTTTTTTAAGTTTTAAGGCGAAATGCTTTAGATCTGTTTCAAGGTTGCGTTGTGAACAGAGAATATCACGCGACCCAGGAAGGCTAGGAACGACCCAAGCATGTCCAGCCGTGTATAAGAGATTAATGATTAGCCAAGTGAATGATTCATTAGTGACAGAATTAAGGTGGATTAGGGAAGGATTAAGGTTAATTAGGGTGTGTTAAGGTGGATTAAGGTGCATGGACAAGGATTAAGGAGGATTAGGGTGTATGAAGGAGGGATAAGGTGCATGAACAATGATTAAGGCATATTAAAGAGAATTAGGGTGGATAAATGAGGATTAAGGTCAATTAGGGTATATTAAGGGGGAATGAGGCTGATAAGGCCGTATTAAGGAGGATTAAGGTAGAATAGGGTGGATGAAGGTTGATGGAAGTTAAAGTGAACTACAATAGGCTTTACAAAGCTTTTACATTCGCGCCTCTTAGGCGATACCCAAGTTCACCTTGGATTTTTAGAATTTGCTTTGAACTGCACTTCCACGCACGCATGAGTGGGTGATGATTATTATTTGGTTTTCTTACGGATACAGGCAATGTGCAGGGGGTGTTCACTTGATCGGACATGCTAGGTGTTGATATTGACACCTAGGCGGAGGCCGGGAATCGTCGCTTTAATAGCGAATGTTTTAAATTAAGCCACCTTTCTGCGGTTTTGTTCTGTGTGGACACTTTTTCCATTGATTTAACACAAGTCGAAATCATTGGATCAATGCGCTTTGATTACAAACATTGAGCAATCAATCATGATTGTGGTCATGATGCTGTAATGCAAGAAATGTTCTACAGGCAATAATGTTTACCAGTGAAACGTATTTCATCCTAATCCACTGTCATATGCTCCTTCATCGACATTAATCCTCCTTAATCCACCCTAATCCTCTGTAATGCACCTTAATTCTCCTTAACACACCTTATTCCTCCTTAATAGACCTTAATCCATCTTAATGCAATCACTGATACCCAATTAATTAACTTCGCTAATCATTAATCATCTCTTATACACGGCTGGACATGCTTCGGTTCCCTTCCGGCCTTCCTTGGATAACGTGACATTTTCTATGCCTCACAATGCGACCTTGAAACAGAGATCAAAGGCTTTCGCTCAATAATCCACATACAGAGGGCTGTACCACAAGCAATACTAGTTCAGACGCACAAAGTAAAGCACCTCATCATGGGGCAGAAAAATTGGCTGCAGTATCGAACTCGCCTCAAAGCTCCTTTTACATCAGTATGCCCCGTTCATATGGCTTTAGGAAAAAAAAAACCTCCTCATAAACATTGTCTTCGGCATGATCAATGCAGTTATCAGCATTTCTCAAAATTTTCAACACCACTGGGCTGTGCAAGTGGCCCAAAATAATGCGCTTCCATAAAATGCTGCGGCTCACCCACGGGAGTCGAGGAGGAACGCGCCGGGGGGGGGGGGGAGGAGGAGAGTGTCGCTACTTTCAAATTATCAAGCGGTTTTACCTGGCGCAGATGTATGTCACCACCTGCCATCATCTGCAGAAAGCAGCATTTCAGGGAGGGCTGCCGCGTTTTGCCCGCTCCTAGAACAGGCAACTGCCCTCCCTGAAACGCTGCTTTCTGCAGATGACGACAGGTGGCGACGCAAGTTTATGCTTGTGCCGTCGCGGCAGCAGTTCGCATCCCTATAAGCGCAGGCAAATTTCCAATTTTTTTCTCAGAAACGAGGCAATTGACTGTGTCACGTGCTATACTAAACGAAGTTGGTGCCAAAATGCGACCGTTCTGCAAAATTTGAGCAATAACAGTGTAGCGGTGAGTTCAAAATCTTTTTTTGAACATGCACAGCCAAATATTCAGGACCCTTGCATTGGGGGCGAGGACTTATGGAGTCGCCATCTGTCCGAAGCGCCTCTCTTGCGTAGTATGAGGGATCACGCAGTGTGCTCCTCATAGGTTTTGCTTACGGCGCTCAATAAAAACACCATGCATCAGCCCCCCTGGACATTTATGTAAGTACTCTCAAAATGACAGAAGTTTTTGACTGTTGATATAATAATCTAGGGCAAACTGAAAGCACAGAATCATTTACAGACACTTACATTTACATCTCTTAACTGAATACATACAGTGAATGCCACTGCGCGCGGTCGCTGCGATGGAGTCTCCCGAACTGGCTTCTTGCGTGAAAGGTAGGCAAACGCTGGGAGTAAATTATGTGAAATATGTTCTTATAGTGGGTTGTCCGTGTAACTAAATGGAGCATAATAGAATGAAGCCTCAATGTAGCGATCGCACTGGTTCACAGCGGCAGACTGCACATCTGCATGCATTATAGCGAGGTTTACCTGTAACCACATATGCAAAATTTAAAATATTTGCTTTAAGGCATAAGTTAACTTGAAAAAGTTGTAGAGCGCACTTAAAAACACCCAATGAAGGTTTTTGATGACATTTTAACTGTTACTTATTTCCAGTCTGATAAAAGCCTCTAAAAAAAAAAAGGATGTGGCTGCTTACTAACACATCTGCATTGCAGCCATCTTGGTCATGTCTCCAAAAAAAGAGGTTAAGTTAGCCTAGCCCATATAAAAAAAATGTTTGCATCTGCACTCAATGCCAGTGTTGCTCATTTTATACTGTGCTGCTAAATCTATGTAGCAAAAATGCTAATGTGTGCTAGATGCCAGTCATTTATATGCACAAGAGATACCATCATTGAAACAACTTCATTGGATGTCTTGAGCAGATGCTAAGACTTTCGACTCTAAAACAAATATTCAAATTTTTATAATTAAACTCGATTAGCTAACTTTAATCACACTTCAAGAAATATTCTGAGCTACTCAGGACATACAAGCAATATGTTAATGGTGTCATTTGCCTAACATCCAACTTTGTTTTTAAAGCATGGTTCAAGTTACATGAAACACCTTGTATACATGTACGTGTCCTTATGGGTACGTGTGCATGCCAATGTTGAGAAAACAGCAAGGTGGTACTTTCATAAAGTCTTTTTTTTCTTCTTCATGGCAAACATATTACAAAAATTGCTAAATAAACACTCTGTCTGTCTCTCTGTCTGTACAGAATTTTGGGACTAGTGTTTGGTCCCCAATAATACACTTCATTCCTTGCTATGTAAGTGATCACACATTATGTACACCATTCACCACAAAAGAAGTTTTTGATTCCACTTGGCACACAAATGCCTAACTTCATGGGGACATCAAGCTATCACATCAGCACAATGTACATAGTTCCACATCACTCAATCATGCAAATGAGGTCGCACTACAAAGATGTTCATGCAGAAAAAAAAAGTACGTCTTTCTGCAACTTGATCACAAGTTCACTGGTGCTCGGGTTGAGACTTGTCTCATAAACACGGCGCACGTCACAAGGTTTTGACCATAGACACGCTACGCCTACTGCACGATCCCAAACATGCTACACACTTCACAAATCTGCACATGCAAAAGCTTTTCTCAGTTTTTCACAAAAATCATTGTGCTTTGTGTTGCTTGTAGCTCAACTGAAGCACAGATATGCCATGTCCAATGTGGCACATGTGCGATCCAAGTGTCCTGTTCCTTGTGCGAATAGCAGAACCACCTTCGGCCATTGATGACTTGTGCAGGCTACTTGTGATAAACACGTTTGCTGTGTACAGCTCTGAACAAGGAAAATAAACTATGTACATGGCATATGCCCAACAACTCTTGGCTCAAGGCGACAGGAACTGCTCAGTATAGCCAACTTTGAACAAAATATGGCCTGTTTGACGGCAAATCACAGCGGATGCGGGCTTACCAACAAAGGGTCAACAAAGGCATGTCCCAATGCGTAAGGATAGTGACACAAATCTACACACTCATTCAATCCTGTACACTTTTGTCCAGTCCCATGGCCTCAACTTGCATGGAGAGATGCATGCCAAGAGACTCAGACCTCTCAGTAGTAACTACAAGTGGCACGGCTTCACGAAGTACTTTGCCAACTGTAATTTAAACAGCAAACACTGCTGCTAGCAAGCAGCATTGTCTCTCCAGCACCACACGGTGAATCACAGATCGCCAAGATTCATTTCAAGAAGCTGGAATGCATTAGAAAAGGCAATAAGTGGCCGCCAACTTGTGTAGAGAGGCTGACAATCACTTGAGAAAATGCGCAGGTCAACACAGTAGAGAGAAAACATCAAACACATTATACAAAAAACGTTTGACCTCCATGACAGCACAACATTGGTGACCGACTGGCTGCACAATCTGAAGTTGTTCACACCACCATGGCACCTCGTGCTTTCAAAGCAAGATGTCCAAGCACCACCGCAAGAAAACGCAGGCCTCCCACAAACTGCATATGTTGCACTGGCTTGTTTCCCCACCACAATAAATATTTCATTGAGCCAGCAAAGCTGTGGAGTGATCTAAAATTCCAAAACCAAGGTCAGAGTCTGGCTTCAGATGAAAGCTGTCTTGAAGATGCCAGCCGACTGCCAAGGTTTTAGCTCACTTTGCTGCCAAATGATACAGTGACTTTTGGCCGCACATCACATTGAAACATTGCAGAAGCCCAGGTCTTGGGTAGAATGCCACCTATACGTGCTTAGGAGGGGCATCAGGTGGTCGATCAAAGTGGCTACCACCACCAGAAGGCCGTGAGAAGCCACCACTTCCTCCACTGTTGGTGCGTTCTTTCCGCCTCCATGAGTCTGCGTGCCCTTGGTAAGGGCTGTAGGGGCCCAAGGGGCTTGTGTGGTGCTCAGGCATTGCGCCTGGTGGTGGTGGCTGAAGAGCACCAGCTGGCACTGGTACTGCTCCGTAACCACTTGCATAAGGTACCGATGATGCTGCCACTGGAGGTATGCCGTACGGCACAAAGTTGCCGACCCCACTTCCACCATGGTACCTGGAAACAGATGTTCAAGTAGGTGCATGAAGCACAAATTGGCTGCGCCCAATTCCACCATTGTACCTGCAAACAGACATTTAAATCAAAGTTTCATACCTTCTTAAAGTAATTTTTGAAATCAAAAGAGTGGCTTGTTGGTGCATGGTACTTTGTAAGAGTATGGCAGCAAACACAAAGGGTGACTAGAAAATATTGAGGCAAGACACAGAAAGGAACAGCAAAGGTGCTGAACTAACTTCTGATTTTATTTCTCAGAGACGGCCTCTACCATGACCAAATCGAGCATGCATGACAGCACCACTAGTGACTTCAAGGTAATCATTCTAACTACACGTGGCAATCTTTATGGGAAAAAAAAAGGGGTGGGTGGGGGGGGAGCTCTTTGCTTGACAGGAACACAGATGATGCACTCACATGCTTGTTCCGCAAGAGTTTGTAGATATGAAAAGCTTGCATAATTCTCTTTCCTTTTGCATCTTGGCTTTCACAACTACTGAAATGCTACTGAAGACGGGGGCGCAACCGCAATGTTTGCAGTGAATCCGTAGATTGCTGCCCATGCTTGTGGGAACTAAATGGCATGCTCACGTATCCTATCATTAACACACCTTCCTGACCAACCTATGTACTCTTTATCCCAATTTAAATTGCCTGTGGCAGATTGCATAATTTTAGTCTGAGCAGGATTACTGTATGACGTAGCAGTTCTGCGGAAACCCGCAAGGTGGAGAGAAGTAATGAATAAAGGGAAAATCAGACATCCACCCATTCGTAGCAATTGCTACAAAGGAAACCCTCAGAGTTGAAGAAAAATTCGTCCTGGTCTGGGACTCGAACCCGAGACCACCACCTTTCCGGGGCAGCCGCTCTACCATCTGAGCTAACCAGGCGGCTAGCAGATGGCAGGGCGAAGTCGAATTTGTAGACTTTGCTTTGTGTTGTCGACAAATTCGACTTGGCCGAAACTTTTATTATCAATCCTAAAATTGGTCTTCGCCAGATAATTCAAACTTGACCAGTCACAACAGATGCGCCTGACCTTTAAGGTAACCCCAACAGCGAGCCTGAAAGGGGCCTTCAGCACTTCTTATGGAAATCGAGAAAGGCATTTGAATTGAAAATAGGGTATTTCAGAAATACCTTGCTGCAAAAAGTACTTCAATGCATTCAGCAGAAGTGGAGTTATTGGCAATCAAACACTGCCTCCGCTGTGCTCCCATTCCTTCTTCATTGCCCGGCAGTGCGAAGGCTATGGTGGAGTGGGGTGCGCCCACAACGCTCCGCCTTCTAAATGTCACCTAGGTGCGCAGTTCAAATTTCATTCTGGATGTTAGCATAGGTGCCACCACTTCCAATTTTGGTGCCTACAACACGCTAAACGTAAACCAAATGCGGTTGTCCTCATTTAGCCAGCGGACTCATGGCGGCGGCCACGGTACCTACACTGCGTGCAGACTGCCCCCACCAATACAATCGAACCCAACTATATCAAACCCATTTACATCCAATTATTCTATATATAGAACAATTTCTGGACAAGGTATACTTACAATGAGTATATATAGCAAAACTTATGCTTAGATCGAACAAAAATAGCAGCGAATCCCGATATATCGAACGTCAAGCGGCGGAAAAGTGCCCCAGAAGTTGGCTTTCCCTCACGGTGGAGGTAAACACGGCGGCGTGGCTCCATTCAACCGCTACTCCCTACTGTGACCACACTGCCTTGGACGAGTCGTTGACACCCCCCTGCAATAAATGATCCTGGCTCGCCCGCAACAATGCTCAGACAGCCAATCAGAGCCTCTTGTGCCATCGTCATGCAAGATGGCGAAAGTGCGAGTTGTCTCGCTGCTTTTCTGGTTCATTGTGTGTGCGCCTTGTGGGTCTTCCCCTGCAGTGCTGCCGTGATGAAGCGGCAGAATTTGCCTTTCGTCGTGAAGCTCAAAATCATAAATCAGGTCAAAGGCGGTGAGAAGTCGAATGTCCCTGTAGCGTGCAAGATTCCGAGGAGCACTCTCAGCATGATCTTGAAGAATAAGGGAAAGATTAGGGCTAAAGCGGCAAACCCTTTTTCTTTGCATAAGGCTCGCACCCTGAACTTGCTGCCATGAAGTAGGTGACACGGTACAATTTCGCATCCGACAAAAGCAGGTCACACGCAACACAATTCGGCATCCGATGCAGTGTTCAATGTGCCAGAATGGTAGCTGGATATGAGAAGTTTTGCTGTGCTGTAGCACCAGATCAGATTCATGGCATGGGATAAATCTAAGTGGCCGCAGGGAAAAAATTGCTTAAAATTTTACCCGCATACTAGACGCACTCCTCAACTTTGTGCAAATTGTTCAGGAAAAGGAGTGTGAACATTATGTGAACAAAGACAATAGCTGTCATTAAATCAGCAGTGATTTCTAGTGCAGTAAATCTCACCTTCGGTCTGGGTGTTGTGTCCTGGGATCCTTGTCTCGCTTGTAGGCCTGGTCATCTACACGATTCCCCTGGTAATGCCGGTAGGGGTCATGCTTGTTGTAATCATTGTTATACCTGGAAGAATGGAAAAAGCAAACAATATACAGTTGAACCCCGCCTTCAACGAAATATTTCCCGTCAGCTAGCCATAGAAGTCCATGGAAAAGAGTTCTCGCCAAAACGAACAATTTTTCGGGCTTTGTTTTCGTTTCAACGAAGTTTTCGCTCGGTAGAGCTGGACCTTAAAATTAGTTTTGTGATAAAATAAACATAAGCCCAATCGTCTGCAATTTTTTGTACACCCAAGCCGCTTAGGTTCACCGAAAATGTGCGCCCACTGCACCGTCGCCGATAAACAAACTCATGGAGGGCGCCATTGTTTGGTGGTGATGACGATGTGGCTAGCCGCCTTGCAACAAGGCACCGGCCCACATTGCCAAGCGGGAGCCACAGCCAATTCATATCCATCCTAGGTCACACGATCACGCGAACGCTGGCGCAACACAGATTTTCATTTGTGCTTGTGCGCTCGGCCAGCAAGATGACAAAGCGGAAGTTTCTTTCTTTGGAGGTGAAGGTGCGAATCATCAGCGAGGCTTTGAGTGGCAGAAAGAAAGGAGACGTTGCAGCAGAGTTCGGCATCTCCAACAGCACGCGTTGACAATTTTGAAGTCGAAGGACGCAATCATCAGTGCTCTTCCAGTGGGGGCATCCGCCAAACGAAAGAAGTTGACTCAACCTGCACACGAGGATCTTGAAAAGGAGTTTACATGGTTCCTTGACATGCGTGCAGCAAAAGGCACCTTGAAGCAGCAAAAGGCACTGAACTACGCTTGCATGCTCGGCATCGAAGATTTTAAGGCAAGCACAGGTTGGTTGGCCTGCTTCAAGGCCTGTCACGACATTGTTGCGAAGATGTTGTGCGACGTCATCTGCTTTGTCAGACATAATGAAAGAGTATGCACCGTCCGACATTTACAACACAAGAGGAGACAGCACTCTTTTATGAGCTGCTGCCCACAAAGACGCTGGATATGAAGGGCCAATGGTGCAGAGACTCAGGTGTCATCTGCTTTGCTGGACATAATGAAAGAGTATGCCCAGTCCGACATCTACAACACAGATGAGATGGGACTCTTTTATGAGCTGCTGCCCACAAAGGATATGAAGGGCCAACCATGCAGCGGAGGAAAGCACAGCAAGAAGCGTGCGA
Source organism: Dermacentor albipictus (assembly GCF_038994185.2). Lineage (NCBI taxonomy): Eukaryota > Metazoa > Arthropoda > Arachnida > Ixodida > Ixodidae > Dermacentor > Dermacentor albipictus. The sequence goes on along the minus strand of NC_091821.1, from coordinate 352,793,908 downwards.
CTCTGCTTCTCTGCACTAACACGGATGACCGACAAACGCTGCCCGCTCGTTATCAGCAAGAGCGCGAGGCCTCACTGCTTCAAAGGCAGTAAGAGCTTGGCGGTAAGTTATTACGCAAACAAGAAATCCTGGTTGACATGGGCCACCTTCCGTGATTGGATCATAGCTTTCCACTGCAATATGAAGGTCCAAAACCACAAGGTGTGCTTGCTTATTGACAAATGGTCAGCGCATAATGTTGAGGATGCTGACTTGGAAAATGTGGAAGTTCACTTCTTTCCCCCAAACTGCACTGCTTGGATTCAGCCGTTAGACCAAGGAATCAGTCACAGCGTGAAAAGTGAATATCAGCAGCGGTTGATTCAGTGATTGTTTCAGAATGTTGACAACGGCGGGAGACCAAAGTGGACTTGTTCATGGCCCTACAGATGATTGCCGTGGCGTGGACGGGTACCCAGTGCAGCATAATTGAAAATTGCTTTGCGCATGCCAGCTGAAGTGACGGCCAACTCTACAACGGACGAGGAAGACGACCATTTTGGAGTGAAGCCAGCCTCTACACAAGTTACTGCAACGTGGGCAGCCCTTCGAGACACCATAAATGTACCAACGGGCATCACCATAGATGAGAACATTGTCGTTGACACGACGTAATTGTTTATGAAGAGTTGTCTATCATTGAAGAGGTTCGCCATAACGACTTGTCGTTGTACGATTAAAGTGATGCACAAGATGCATCAACCCCGCCTCGTGCACTGGATGTAATGGACGCTTTTGATGTCATTTGTAATTTCATTGGCGCCCATGAGGACAACGTCGCAATGCAGCTGCTGACCGAGTGCGAACATCACACCACGGCGATGATGACCAAAGGACGGAGGCAAACAAAGATGACAGACTTTTTTCGGAGATGAGTGACATTCTTGAGTGCGCAGTCAAATCAGACGGTGTACAGTAGAACCCCGCTGTTACGTTCCTCACTGCTGCGTTTTCCAGGCTGCTACGTCACTTTCATCCGGTCCCGGCATAGCTTGCATAGGATCCAATGTATAAGGAACCTCGCTGTTACGTAGTAGCTGTGAAAACATTCCCGCATGATGCGTTGCAACCCGAACCCGCCTGGGCTAAAGTAGGCAACGCGCTCCAACTGCCATTTTGGCTTTTGACGAGTTTTGACCGGGCTTGGCTATTAAACTGGCTGCAAGAAGCCGCACGCCAGTTCGAGAGGCCGCCACTAGGTGGCCATTCGTGAAGAATGCTCTCACTATCATCACTGCGATTACGGTCACCACATGGTTTGTTGGGCGGGTCGACTCACGGAGGATGAGGCGTTGACGTCACTCTTCGGGAAGCTATAGCTAAAGAGAAGCCGGAAGTTGGCGTTGCTCCGCCTATCGGGCCAGCTCTCCTCTTGTTTACATTTCTCGCGAAACCACGCAGCGCTAGCGGTGCTGCGCGCAACCAGGCTGCTCGGAAGCGTGCGCTCCACAGCAATACTAAACAAACGTTAGTTAGCACGTTAGCATGATTATGCCAAAGAGGGCAAAATTTCTCGCGGATATTCATTCGTCCGTTGTCGTTGCCTGGCGCGGTGACGACGAGGAGCACGAGCCGCATGATGCCGGGGGGTTGCCAAATCCTAGCTTTGGAGAAGCCGTCGCGGCTCTGGACCTCCTCCGCAGGTACGTCGCACCTCACAGCGACGCTGACAGCAATGCGGCCTTCCAGGCTAAAACGTGTGGTGATTTCTAGCGAGCGAAAGAAACGGCAAGGCACCATTCTAGACTCTTTGTAAGTCCTAAGCGCACTCTGTGGAAATAAATTGCCTATAGTTGAAGCTGCACTTTTTTCATTCATTTTCGGAGCTTTCCTCACTGTTGCGTTTTCCCGGCTGTTACGTTTTTTTTTCCTTACGTTCCACTGTATTGGGTCAGATTTCGCCACAATGAAAGGTAACCGACCTTTTTCGGAAATAAATTATGTTTGTGAGTGTGTAGTCAAATTTGACAGTGTTTTGGGGCAAATTTCACCACAATGAAATTTTCGCTTCAACGAAATTTTTCGCCCGTCCCGTGAGTTTCATTGTAGCCAGGTTCGGCTGTAAAACAATACACAGATGCGTGCTCATAGGGCAATTTTACACCACGCACCTGTCCTTATAGTCCCAGCTGGATGCAGGGTTGTCATGGTTCCACCGTTCTTGACCCTGCTGGAATGATGATGGTCGGTGGGGAGGGTGGTTGTAGCTGTTGGAGCCCTTCTGGTAGCCACCGCTACCTCGATCACGGTACGAACCACTGCTGCCACTTTTGTTATGGCTGTTGCTGGAATAGTACAACATGACGCATGCTTTTAAGTAGAATGAATAGCACAAGGCAAGAGCAATACCAAGTTTGCACACGAGTTTCTCAATTTAATTAAGAGGGGCTGAAAGAGGCGGCTTTCAAAGTTGTAGAAACTTTACCACATGCTTCTCGCATGTAAAAGGATGACACTTGGCAAGTATAATGACTTTGCTCATCAAATGATAAGCAAGAGCACTGTGCACATTTCTTGTGCCTTAGCAATTGCATGAATAGAGCGAGCCAGTGTATTGCGACATTACCATGCATCCACTTCCTGGGTACCTAAACAATAACAGTTAACAGAAACAACCATTACGGCAAGTTACTTAAGATGCTCTGACAAATGCCAGTATTTTATCTAGGCTTGTTGGAAGGTTGGGACCTAAATTTAATGGAGAAAAAAGAAAGTATGAAACGTCATGCTAACATTAATCTTCATGACGGAACTACAATTGGTGTAAAGTTTATGTTCGACAATTCCCAGCTGAAGAGCCCACTGTGTAAAACAACAAATACCCTGTAATGTTAGCAACCACTGTGAAAGAAAACAACACGCATTTTTACTGTGGTTGCCATTACTAACTCCACCGAAAAAAAAGTACATTCAGAACCAGGGTGTATGTCAAGACTATAAAATGAAAGTGAAAACAGGGACAGAAACACAAATAGCAAATGAAGGCCGAACTTCTATTTCCAAAATTTCACACCACACCTCAACACTAGTGTGTTGGTGCGACATTTTTAAAAGTATATTCCCATATTTGAGCCATTGTGGCGCAGTAAAAGTTCTTGTAACTTGACTAGTGATATCTTTGGCTCCTTAACACTACAACGTAATCCATCTTTACTAATGAAAAATTAACTAGGCCCGAGCAGATGCTGTAACAATCTGTGATGTCATGGCAACCCGGTTAATAAACTTCAAGGTGGAGTCGCCACCTACCTGGTTCTTGCATATTATCTGGCTCGCGTAAGGAAGCCAGATAAGTTTCTCTAAGGAACAACAGAACTGTGAATGACGAAGAACTCTGCCTAAGGTGTGACGTGAAGCCACACGCCAAAGCAGAATTTGCATATAACCAGCACCCTGAACTTAATGTTAAAATTTCTTACATTTTTGATCTGGATTATATATGAAAAATTACAGTATTAATGTGTTGGCATTCTTGGGTACTTCAAGCAGTGCGTTTGTATCTAATCGTTTTCCCACCAACCTGGGTCCCCAGGTAGTCTGTGTTCGAATAGGCAGCGCATCAGCCTGCTTTGCTGAGAGAACAGGGTTCAAAACCAACCGTCGGCACAACTTGGGTTACTGAGTAGTAATGTGGTCACCAATGTGTATACGTACCACTCTTCACCAAACCTCTTTCAAACCGACATGGGTTACTCTTTGATGCTCTTTGAATTCTTTGATGCCAACGTGGAGCACTAAGTGTGTGCCACTAAGTCTATGCTGGTCTTCATTAAACCTCTTTGATGCCAACTTAGGTCACTGGGTATGTGCCAGCAGGTGTGTGCTGCTGTTCAGTGAACTTCTTTAACGCCAATGTGCCACGTTACAATGACAAAAAAGATCCATTAAATTCTCCGAAGCTGAGCTGAGTTGAAGCCATGTAACAAGGGTTTCTCAGAAATGGCAACCTGACACTTTAGCAGGCTGGGCCACGAATGCACTGGGTATGTGCTGCTTTTCATTGAACGCATTTCACGCCAACGCTTTAGCGAGCTGTGCGATAAATGCACTTGTGCCACTTCTTCGATGAACCTCTTGCCAACTTGGGTCACTGAGCACCATATTCACAAATGCATCTTAATTTGAAGCCCACGCTTCATGTAAATGATGCCTTTCGGGAACGACGTGTTTCCTTCAGCGCGTTCACATCGGCCGTCACTTAGATCAAGTCAAGCATGGGCTTCAAGATGCATTTCTGAGAGGGATGACGGAAGAATTTTACTGGTTGTCGACAACTGCTCTGCTCACATTGTGAATGTTCGCTTGATGCATGTTTGCTTGGAGTTTCTGCCGCCAAACAACATGTCCTTGTTTCAACTCCTAGACCAGGGCATTATAAAGAGTGTGAAGGCAGAATTTTGTAAGCGCCTTGTGCAGCAGTTTATTGTCAACTTCCGCCTAAAGCAGCCAACTGCAACCGATATTCGTCAGGCAGGGGAAATGTTCATGGGAGCTTGGCGGAACTTGAAGGCATCGACCATTAGCAACTGCTGGCGAAAAGCTGGGCTTGTCAAAGCGCTTGTGCAACTTAAAGGTGACCTTGAGGTGACCGACAACAACCCAGGAGACCTGTGGACCGAAGTTGCAGAAATGCTGCTCGCTGTCTCTTCCTTTTACGACTACATGGAGAGCGACAGCGCAGCACTAACAGCGGCGAACCCGACAACCGAGGAGATTGTTAACTGTGTTCGCAATGTCTGCAGTGACGATGACGACCCGAAGAAAGACAACTGTGTGTCACCGAACACAGAAGATGAAATCGTGTCGAACACTGATGTTTTAGCGCACATGAACGAAGTCTGCACTTTCATCGCTTGGTGCAATGACGTACCCGATGAGGTTTTGTGCAAAGTGGAAGATGTAGACGCATTCCTAACCAGTCGTGTGTGCAGCATGCGCCAGAAGAAAATCAATCATTTCTTCGACTAAGTAAGCTTTGAAGTGAGTGAAACATTTCTATATAAGAGTATGCTTGTCTGCACATGCCTCTACTACCAAGGTATGTCACTTTCATTCCCAGGTCTAACCACTGGCTTATAACCCCAGGTTTTTCATTACAACATTTCAAAATAACGAACAATTTTCGGCGGTCCTGCGTGATTTGTTATATTGAGATTTGACTGTATAGGGATGAGTATGTGCCACTGGGTGTCCGACAAGCAGGAGAACGATTCTCGACGTTCGCAGGCTATGGCACGCTATGCTTTTATAGTCTTAACAGGCCACGCGCTGAATTCTCAGCAGCATCACTAGATGGCACAGCGTGTCTAGAAATAAGCGTGCGAAAGGAGACTGGCAGCTCCATGATGCATTTTCTCAGCATTTTCATGCACCGGTGAGGCCATGTATTTCAGAGGCCACATGCAGGCTTTGCAGTGGTAACGCTAGATGACGCCGAGTGTTGTTAGGGAAGTGTAAAAGAGGAATCTTGCTACAGTACATGCCTCATACATAACAATCTTACATGGCAAACATGGCAATATGTCGTGTCGCTAAATTGTTACAAAGCTAAATGCATTACCGTTGAGTCATCATGAAATGGGTTCAGTCAAATGTTTTTTCATTCTGGCCCCTAGATTACATTGTGCTGCTTGAAATTGTTTTATAAAACCTAACAATGCATTATTTTTGCATTCAGAACTCCAGCCCCTGTGTTATAACCGTGATTACGTTACTTTCGAGCAAGGAACATACTAATGGCACCACAATATATGCAACACTGCCTCACCTGCCACCACTGTCATTTCGTTTGTCCCGTGGTTTGTCCTCATGCGGTCGCTTGTTTGGCCTCTTGTGGTCGTCCTCGGAGTGCCTCTTAGTGCCATGCTGCCCACCGTGATGACTACTGCTGCCATACTGGCTGCTGCTGTTCTGACTGGAACTGTGCTGGCTGCTGCTCCCATGCTGTCCACTGTGTTGGCCGCTGTGGTGACCACCATGCCCACTTCCATGCAGGCTGCTGTGTGTACTGCCCGGCTGGCTTCCCTGAACATTTACAATAGGGGGTTTAGTGCAAGTGCCACACAGGGTGGCTAGTTGTATTAAACAATGATGAATTCTGGCGTCTTGCTTTTTTTTTGTGCCCTCCATAGACACAACTGCTTCTGCAGCCTTAAACTCACAATAAACAGAAAGGTTACATCAGTTTGGACTGCTGAAGTACAATACAACAAAGGAAATTTTATGCTTTCTCTATACTACATATTAATAGCAACTTAAAATAATGAACTTGCAACCCAAAACATTGCGCAAGTTTGACACTTACGAAGCCATGAGAAATTAGGTGTGCCAGCAAGCAAGTATTCCTGGACGGCTACGATTACAAATCCACAGCAGCTCTATTGCCATCACCCACGTCAGCACAACACACTTGTAGATGTACTGCTTGCAAATGAAGGTGATTGATCTTGAACTTAGTTTGCATGTTTTTGACACAGTAGTATTTCAATACGATGACGATTTTCGGTGGTCCCATGATATTCATTGTATTGAGATTACAGTAGTACGAGAACACAGGAAATGACAGAAGAGACACAAACACTTGTGTTTCTTTGACTGTCCTGAAGTGTCTCATGTTTTTCACCATGCTTACACACCAACTGGGCCAGCAAACACTCAAACACCCAGCCAGTTAAAGGTGGGCACAATCACAGCTCAAAAGCTTCCACCAAAATCTTTTCACAACTGCTTCTGATGATGTGAGCATAGACATTCTTGTGCCAGTTGAGCTAATTCACAATGCTGTTGTACTCAACTTGGCATCATGTCAGTCACATTTCTTTCAGGAGTGTAATCCACCAACCAAACCACACTCTCTTTCCCTCACACATCTTTTGAAATTCAGTCACAGATCCCTGAGAAGAGCTCACCTCATCATGCAGTCTTGGCCTCTTGTCATGCTCCTTCTTGTCAGAGTCTTTGGTGCGGTCACCAGATTTATCGGCACCTTCACTCTTCTTTTGTGCATGCCGGTACAGTCGAAATAGTGCCTTGGCATCCAATTCTGTGAACTTGGCCACAAACGACCACAGGTGGCTGCCACGACAAAAGAGTACAGTAATGTCAACATCTTGCTTTCAAAGTGACGGTTAGAAATGGTAGGTCCTTGACGAAAGGGCACCACACCATGTTCAGACACAGAATCACCATGGAGGAACTTCACTAGTGCCACTTTGCAGTGGGAGTGTGTAGGTTCAAGAAATTTTTTTACTGGACACATTGACAGATGGAGCAAATACTACTGAATGCGAACATGGAAACAGGGTGCATGCCCAGTATGAGACAGTACGCAAGAAGCTTCGAATTTAAAATAAATTGTGGGGTTTAATGTCCCATCACTGTTTGCCTTTAACATGCACCTAAATCTAAGTACATGAGCATTTTTGCATTTTGCCTTCATCAAAATGCAGCTGCTACTGCCAGGAATTTAACCCATGACCTTGTGCTCAACAGCAAAATGCCACAGCCACTGAGCTACCACAGCAGGTAACGACTTCAGAACGTCATGAGCACTATACTTAGTGACAATCTTAAGGAGATTACAAGCTCCACCCACAAAACTATACTGTATCTGCACTCTGCTTTTAAACCCCAAAACACAGTTCCCGAGAGATGACTATATTGAAAGTAGTAGTTCACCTCCACCTTGACATCATAATTGACTGTCGCATCTACAGACATTTTCTCTGCATTGGACTGCATTATTTACCACTGCATTTTTAGCCTGTCATGGACTAATAAAGAATGTATAGTATATCAAGCATGGCTGTAACATCCTCAAACACAGTATGGTGGGGATTCACAATTTGAAATGTTGCAATGTTCACCACACAAAGTAAAAAATTCTTGCCTTGCCAGACTGCATTACAGACACGCTACCTTGCAAAGCACAGTGTCCAACAAAAAAGAAACTGTACACTTACGAACGCCACTGCTTGGCCTTCTCTGGGTCTGAGTACTCATTGCAGCAATCGTTTATGTGTTCACCAATCTTCAACAGGCAGAGTCGTGTGTGGTTTACTTGTTCATCATCATTCATTGAGGAGTCTGGTGTGTCCAGCTGTTTGAGTGCCCGCTTCACTGGCCGCATCTTCTCCTTGCACTGAAAACAGCAAATTATACCTTAACAGATATCCTAGCACAGCAACACACCAGCTACAACAACCCGACTTCTGTTAATACAGCAGAGCTTGCCAACACAAAAGGGGAAAAAAAGAAGTGATCTATAGTCCTTGTAACCAAGCTGAAGCCTTCCTATTCTTTTCATCAGAATGTATCAATTGTGTCAATGCAATACTCCATTGGTGAACACAACTTCTGTCAAATCACAATGTTCTCTAGAACTCATGGTGAGGGAAATACAACTTTCCATATATCCATACCGTCAGATAGGCAAGACTTCTAAGACATCTGATAAACCTCTAACAGATTACCGAGACTCGCAACTACATGGCCTGCGACTGGTTGCAGCAGGGCCCCTTGAACACAGCCGCTTCGCTGCTTCATACCCTCTGTTCTAGCGATATACAACCCCCTCCCCCCATATTTCTTCAAGATCACTGCCTTTTCTACCCTTACAACATCCAAAAAGTGCTCCACTTAAACTGCAGCTATAATTTGCAAATGGGTATATCCGAGCACCATACAAAAATGAAACAGTACCTTACCCATGAAAAATGCTTTGGCTGTGCACCCACTGATGTTTATAGTGCCTTCACTTAACATAATTCAAAGCACACTGGACAATGCGAATACAGTAGACTTCCATTAATTGGACTCCAGTTAACCAAAGTTACCGGCCAGAGCCCATGTGATTCTACGGGGCCAAACCTTCGTTATTTAAATCCTGAATTTGGTCTTCGTTGAATAATTCTAACTTGACCAGTCAGCACACACATGCCTGGCCCCTATAATGACTCCAACAGCGACCCCTTTATTGGTGGTGTCTGTCTCAGTGGAGCTTAGGGGACACTGAATGCGTTAACACACATAATCTCCTATTGAAAATGGCTATTTGCAGCCTGTTCTATGAAGAGTTTCAAGCTATAACCGTGACTCACAATTTTCTGGCTACAGTATTTACCCAATTCTAACCCCCCCCCCCTCAACCAGGTACCTATTGATTAAAGCCTGCTTTTTAGCACTCTTTGGCACAGATAATCCAAAAGGAACAGAGTGCCCATGCATAGCCAACGCACAAGAAATACTTGTAATGTACTTGAAATAACAAAGTTTCTCCCGAACAAAGCCCTTCAAAACTAGTGAGACAAATAGCGGGGCAACAATGCCCAGTTAATATAAAATAAAATGCTACCACATGCGGACTGAAATGAACAAGCCTTTGCATTTCTAATGCTCAACATTTATTATAACAGTATGATCTAGTGTTTGGTACGAAGCAGTAGGACTTGAGCATATTTACAAACTAGCTATAAAGTGAGTGCACACATTACTGTGAAGCAACTGCACATTAGACGTGCTGCAATTAGATTTTTCTCATTTCCTGCTAATCTTGTAATTGACACTGGTGGTGTCTCTCTTTACTATCTAAATGGGCCACTAACCTCATTGAACAGCTGCAAGTCCAGGTCACCAGTGGCCTCAATGACTTGTGGCGCAGCGTTGGCAGTGTAATGCATTGCAGGCATCTCCTTCTTAACCTTGGGGGGCTTTGCACCCTCCACACCACCTTCATGCTGTGGAAACAGGAAACAATTTATTGACACTGCCTGCTGCTGAGCCTTAGAGCTAATATCACCCCCCCCTGATGTTCCATCATTGAAAGCCCACTCCTTTGCATGTGGCACAAAAACACCGAGAATTGAGACACACATAGGCGTCACACCAATGCTGTGCTGATAGCGACACTTGTATGCGTCTCATTCTCTGTATGCTGTCTGCTTCCTGCCATTGAAAAGATTGTACAATAAACTACACTAAGCAGCAAGTTCCTTTGACCCATTCCTGTATTACATGGGCCAAGTGCTAACAATGACTGCTAGAAGTATATTCGATGACCAATTCAAACTCCATGAGGAATGTAAATAAGTGTGAACTGTCAAATGTCCGGAAAAAACAAATGTATCCAAAAAAGAACACTTTATTTACGTATTAAAGCTCCTGAGCAAGGAACAAGTGGTCAATGCGTTGCTGCACGCACTTCTGCTTATGTGCAACCAAGTCCGCCTGTATTTCTGCAAGTGTTGTGTTGTTACTGTATGCTGACGCAACGACCTCAAAGGCTTGAGTCAGATTTGCACATCAAGGCTCCAGAGTACATGGCACATCATCACTGTCATGTCAGTCGCTCTTTGCCTGTGGGAGAACTTGCTCAGTTATTTCATCATCGTTCAGTTCAGTACGTGACGAAAATGCGCTGTCGATGTAAGTCTTCAAATGTAATGGCTTCAGGAATTGGCACACCGCAGCCTAGCACGTCATCAATGATGTCTGCATTTGAGCTTGTTGTGGTAGGCAGCAGTTCAGCCTCTTCAGTTGCAGAGTTGGGCTCATTCGGACTGCGACTCAAGACTAATTCAAAGTCTGACAGCAAGGGCACCGTTGGTGCCATTCGGTGCAGCCTGTCTGTAACTTCACGAGAAAGACTTCTTGGAGCCAGCAGAACGCTGTCTAAACAAACACAGAATGGCAGAATGCTGTATGGGACACAATCTCAATAAACACAACGGTGATAGTGGGCCATGTGCGTGGGGTGCCCGAATATGATGTGATGATTGCGATGTTGATGTGACCTTACAATTCAGACAAGGTCTCCAAGATAGGCATTTGCAGTTAAGTCTCTGAGGCATAGAGCAGTGACCAAGGCAAGGCCATATACTTGGTGTCTCATCAAGATTGCCAGAGGAGATAACGGCAGAAAAGTCGGCGTATGCCACAGCCACAAACGAAGTCTGGATAATTGAATGTAGAGCTGGCGACTGTCCAAAATATCGGTCGTCTTTGTACATTAAGTCTATGGGGCAATTTGCAGTGCAGTGAAGCTGTCTGGATTATTGGTGTCCGATTTCCTAGTCAGTGACTGTAATGTAAGTGAACATTCATAAGCAGCTTTCCAGACACAACTAGGGAGAATAAGTTAAGCTGGTTGGGTGTATTGCATTTCACGAACACGGAACACGTCACAATGCAGCCTCATCAGAATGCAGCTCTGCAAATCGAGCCCGCAACCTTGTGCTCAGCACCACAACACCATAACCACTGAGCCTTTGCAGCAGGCATGATTACGCGGAAATCTCTCAAATGAGGTGCTAGCGAGTTGAATTAGCAGACTGACCTTCTTTTTCTTTTTTTTGTCCTTGTCTTTGTCTTTCCCATCCTTGACCTTGTCCTTATCTTTTTCCTTCTTTTTCCGCTTTGCTTTCGGACCTCCACTGTCAGCACTGAGCTTGGCATCAGGTGCGGACGCAGTGGGGCTAATGTTGAGACCCTTAGCCACACCATCAATTATTGCTGATGCATTGTTTTGGTGAGTCTCACCTTCTGCCTTTATTTTGAATTTACGTGATTTGGAAGACTGAAATGAGAGGAAAAGAAAAAAAAAAGTGAGCTATGCAGAAAAAATCACACGTTAAGCACAAGAATTTGCGATTATAGTCATCTCCACACATCTACTACTGGTAGCAGTGGAAAATGATGCCACTGCTTTTCTTAGAAGCAGGATGTATGCTAACAACCAAACATAGATGGAATAATTAATTAGTATTCACAGGGTGTCTACCAAGTTGACATTTCGAAATTCCCAGAGTTTTCCAGGTTTTCCCTGAGTGCCTTTGCAAAGTTCCCTGAGTGATACAGAACATTGTTTTACATCAAGACAGGCTGACACCATGTCGCCCGATGCTGTCACTCTCTAGTAAGCACGCTAAAAAAAAAAAAAAAACTTAATCCAGTTCGAATATTGAGGAGTAGCACATATTTTATTCAAAAAGAAATCAGAAGGGAGGGGTTAGTAAAATGCACAGCGAATAAATATCCTTGAAAAAAAAGAATGGTAATACTCATTGCAAATCAAGTCGGACGTTCTCAAATATGAATAAAGAGCAGATGCATAGAGAAACAAGTGTTTTTGAATATTATATATTTTTCACCATTGATAGCAAGCTCATTGGTATGAGGCCCGAACTTTGTCACAAGTGCGACACTCTCTCAACAGCTCGCGCACAACGCCCCAGTGTTGCCTATCACTGCTTTGAAGAGTTTATTATGGTTTGTATGAGAGACGCCTGCATCTTAGCTTCAGCCAACACTTAGTCTGCTGAGCTCAAGCTCCTTCAAAGAAGCGGCGGCACGTTTCCTTTCCCGTTTATTCCTCAATGCGTCTATTTATTTCTGTTTTCATCCTCCTTCCACCGCACGTTTGCCCCACGGACCATTTGAAGCATATTCTTCGTCAGTTGTACAGTCAACGCACCAATTTTTGGAATCCCTAGGGGCCGCGAAAACGCCCGTAAAATCGGGCAGTTCGAAAAAAATGAATGCATGCCTTTTACTGCTGTTAAGGGCCCAAATCGCCACAGGCACATCTGAAAAGGCCTACCAGTACACCTATTGGACATCTCGGTGCTTTTACTGTGACAGGAGATAGCGGGTGGATGCTTGCATAATTAAGGAATAGATACCATGTCCCGTGACAATTGCCCCTTCCCATGCTTGCTATGCTTCACTGCAAGACTTCGCAAATGTTTCACCGCGTAACATTTTGGTATTGAAGCGAAGCTGACTTTCGGGAACCAGCATTACAAAACACGCTGTGGTTTCCCAGTTTCGAAGCCAATCGCGAGAACCACAAAGACAGAGTTGGTGCCATTGCTTATAGCGGCGAATTCTTTCAATGAAAAACACGGCACAGAATGGCAAGAAGCTGCCAGGCCTAGCGTTTACCGCGGCAGCGAGGTGATCAAAAAGGCAGCAGTGGTGGCTTTGATCAATGCCGTTTAAAACCTGCGGTCACAGCAAGAAGTCCGGAAAATCGGATGGTGAAGGGTTCTTGCGTCCAAAATTTCCGACATTCTTACACATTGACCCTATGGGGTAGGCAGTGGTGCTGCGGAGTTGTCCGAATTATCGGGCGTCCGGAAAGTCGGTCATTGACTGTACACTGGAAACTCCTTCAGCCGACGACATGGCGTCTCAAGACCTATTTGTTACGGCCCCTCTCTGTTGTGCGAACAAGTATTACTGCGACTTTCGTTGCCTTTCAATAGAATTTCAGCTAATTTTCCCGAATACAAGCACAAATTCTCTGAGTTTTCCGTAAGTGTTTCCAGACTATTCAATATCCCTGAGAGTTCCCAGTTCTTTTGGTTGGTAGACACCCTGTATTCAAGTACCGGTTAAAGCCCACAGAATTAACTTGTTTCAATGTCAAGGTGATAGGTTAGTTTAATTGTTATTTGTTAACAAAACGTCATTTCATGCACAGAAGCACACTAGTAACTGGAACGCCAATGCATTTCTAAGCAAGGTTCGGGAATTTATATCTCGAAACTGGTGTAGTCCTGAGGATTCGTTCCAAGTGGATCCGCCTTGCGAAGTCTACTGCTAGAATTTGTAAATTGCAGTATTGATCATAAGATAATTAGCCAGTAAGCTAATTAGTGAATTCTTGTTAATTAGTCTATTTTGCATTCCAGCTTTTTGTGCAAGTAGTGTCCGCCGTTTAGAGTAGACCGGCTCGTAGACTAGGATTGAGCTATCTGTCACAGGCAAGCTTTAAAAAATTTGGAAGTGTTCGCTGAGACACCCTATCTATATATATTAAAGCATTTTGATGCCAACAATAAAAATTGTTTTTTCTTAATCCACTGAGAAATAGTAATTTTCCAATGGTAATGAAAGAGTTTCTTTAAATAGCGACTCTCTGTTCTCTCTAATGTAAGCCCTTCTACCCAACATGCACTGCAGTCACATTAACTACAATCTAATGCTATAAAAAAAAGAGCATTCACAACAAAGGAATATATCGTAATAATGTCACTCAAGGATGCTGTAAGCAGAACAACTGATACCGAGACAAGGAACAGGTCCCAAGGTATATGTGAATTTTCAAAATTCATTTCATTTTTGTTCAGCAAGAAGTTGTAGATAGCAAAATTACATCCCCTATTCACCCACAGGTTAAAGTCAATCGTGTTAAACTCCAATTCGACCATGTTAAGAACACTCGAAACTCTGCCCATTCTTTTACATAGGGAGGAAAAAAGAATGCGCACTTCCCACTATGAACATGATATGTGAATATGTTGAAAAAGGCATTTAGAACATGAACGTTAATGGTCGCACGAGAAGTCCTGACCTTATTAAATCGTGAATTTTGCAGCACCCATGCAACCACATTGACGTAAGGCTCAGAGTTGGTTGTCACTGACCAAAATCTAGCAACTCATAGTCAATGTCGGAGAGAAGGAATATGTGAAAACTATGGCCAACATAATAGTACACAAGCCAATTACGAATGTGCAAGTTTTGGTCATGCCAAACCACAGGATGGGGCTACAGAAAAATGGCAGCAGTGTTGGTAAAAATGTTCAAGACATACAAGAAATCGCCATAGTCAAGTAGCAAAATGCCTCAGATCTGCTTTTTACTCACATTCTAGGCATTACACAGCACATCAGTCTTGCAAGACAGTACAGTGTCTGCTTGCAAGTAGACTCTCTCACAATGAGATATGGAAACAAATAATAAAATAATTTTGTGCTAAGTTTCATAAGAATTGCTTCATTTGAGCAAGGTTGAACTAATAGGTGCTAACAGTATACAACAATGAAAACAACTGCGCCTTATGTTATCTGTGTTTATATAGAAAACCCTGTTATCATCTACAGTCAGTGTAATATTTTTCGGACTCCCTAGGGACTGCAAAAGCTTACAAAAAATCGAGCAACCAGAAAAAAATGAATTCACCCCTTTAACTGTCTACAAGGGCTCAAATGCCACACCCATGTCTGAAATAAGTTTAAAGGCCTGCCAGAACAATTATTAGGTGTCTCGGCGCTTGTGCTGTGACAAGAGATGGCTGGTGTGAGTGTGTATAACTAA
Source organism: Dermacentor albipictus (assembly GCF_038994185.2). NCBI lineage: Eukaryota > Metazoa > Arthropoda > Arachnida > Ixodida > Ixodidae > Dermacentor > Dermacentor albipictus. The sequence continues at coordinate 352,778,770 of NC_091821.1, read as the reverse complement.
GGAACACATCTTATGTCCCCCGACAGCGACCCCCCTTCGCACTCTCGGCATGCTTCATCGCGCAACAACACTGTATTGCAGGGAAGCTGACTTTTGGGACCCAGTATTATGCAATGTATTAGGCCCTTGAAGTGCATTATGCGCTTCAATGCCATTAGCCAGTACGACAAAGGTGCAGTCGGCACCATTGCCGACAGCAGTGAATTACTTAAATGAAAAACACAGCACTGAACAGCAGGAAGCTTGATAGCAAACATTGAAGCAGCTAAGCTTAACGATAGTGCAAGACTACTACAACTGCCAGCAGAATGGCATGCATGAGTGCTGTGGGAGGCTGTGAGATAATCAAAATGACAGCTGTGATGCTTCAATTAATGCCGTTTCGAACCTGCAGTCACGGCAAAAAGTCAGAAAAATTGGACTTTTTGAAAGATTTCATCATTCAGGGTTCGTACAGACTCAAAAGGGGAAAATTCAAGGATATTCAAGGAATTTCAAGGCTCAGTGGGAGTATTTTCAAGGACTCGACACAATGCTACATGCAGCAGTTTTCAATATCAGGTACAAATTTTACTGAACAAAGTTGAAAAAGAAAAGCACTTAAAGGAACAGCTTATATTGCACTAAACCAAGATAATATTACTGAACAAATTCGAAAAAGAATTATTTCAAGGAACAGCTTGTACTGCACTAAACCAACATAACATTACTGAAGAAAGTCGAAAAAAAAAAACATTTCAAGGAACAGCTTGTATTGCACTAAACCAACATAATATTACTGAACAAAGTCGAAGAAAAACATTTCAAGGAACAGATTGTATTGCACTAAACCAACATATGTTCCGTCTTGAAAAACACACTGCAGTGCACTGCACCAATGTCGAACAGCAATCCATTCTGCAAAAGTGCTAATGGCAACTTCAGGGGAGCTCCTGCCGCTTTTCCTGAATCTTCTGGTTGAGGCTACACAGTTCCTCAGTCTTGCTTCGTGCAGCCTTCCTCAGACTATTTGATCTGACCACATAATTCAGATCATTTGCTGCTTCTACCTTTTCGGCATAGGTATCCGCTGAAGCCTGGAGGTCAGCTATTGTTGCCTCGAGTTTCTTTTTCTTTTTTTTCATTGCGTCAATCTCTTCGTCAGTGCAGCGCCTCTTTGATTTCCTTACATGATCACACTGCTTCTTTTTTTCTGCTTCCAGATATGCAGCATACTGCTGCCGGGCAGCTGATACAGCAGTCCTCAGCTCTTTTGTAATAGGAACGTTAAGGACGCCCCCTGCGTTGTCCACAGCATCGCACACAATACGTTGCGAAATGTACGACAGGTCCTTCAGGTTTTCTACAGAAACCTGGCGGTTCACGCTAAACCCTCGCTCCACAGTGGCCTGTCCGTGGCTGAGCACGAGCAAAAGTTTGACAACCTTCCACAGTTCCCCACATGATGAATTAAACTGCATCAGCTCAGTCAAGAACTCGCCCAACCTGTTTACGTTCTTCTCAAACATTCGCAGGCTATGCATCTCTTCCTGCAGGAACTCGGTGTACTCCCCTAGTACAGTGTCTCTTTGGTGCTCAGACATTCTGCCCGCTGTAATGAGGGCATCCAACACTCTTCTGAAGCCGGCCAGGCACTCATCAGGTTTAGTATACATTTGTCGTGGGTCCAGAGAGGACAAACTCCTCACGATTGGGAATCTCAGTGGACTTCTCTCGAGCACCTTCTTTGTCACACTGACCAAGAAGCGTTTGCATTCCATGCGGAACTGGAACACGTCCTTTTGGCTTGCTTTAGTTTTCCTGACAGTCTGTTCAGCGGCATGGCCTACATCCACCTTTTCAAGTGGAGTGTGGTTCTCCGTGCTTTCAATGTCCACCATCAGCAGACCAGTGGCTCCTTTTGCTGAAGACAAGACCGAGCACTTCAGAAACTTCGTCAGTAGCTTCCTGACCACAGTTTCCAAGTCCCTTGCAAGAAAGAACACCATGGGCTGATCCGTTTGGTACCCAGTGAGGAATGGCTTGAGGGTCATGGCCACACCCAGTGCAAATTGAAGCTTTGCTAGCAGTAGGTCATCACTGGCAAACTCACACAAGTTGTGAAATGATCCACACTTTGGGGGGCTTACTTCCTTCTTCCTTGCAGCTGCAATAAACTTCTTAATGTCACACCACAAGAGCAAGGCTCTCTCTATCACTGGCACATTCTCCAACCACCGGTGGGCAACAAAGTTCAGGGGAAAAGTATCCTGACCGGTAACTGCTGAGAAGTCCTCCCTTCTTGCAGGAGAACCATGGAAAAGCGCGCTCAGACTGGAGAGCAGACGGTCAAGTCCCCACTTACTTGCTGTAACACCCGCCCTGTAGGCGTTGTGCATGGTGTGGAGGCCACAAGTCCCAATGTCCAGACATTGAACTTGGTATGTTTGATGCAGGTGCTCTTGGAAATTCTTGAGTAACTTCAGGTTAACATTGGGACCATCCATTGAAATCTGAAGAATTTTCTCAAGAGGGAAAGGCTCGAGCGCAGTCAGCAGCGTTCCTTGGATGTCTTCGGATGTCGAGTGCCCTATAAACACCGAGGTATAGTACCTCGTTGCCACCTTGTGAGACGAATTCCAAAACCGGATGTGAACATCCAATTGTTTCCGCTGGAGATAGTCGTTTGTGGACTCGTCGAACAGTACCACGTAGTAATCGCAATCTTTTATATCCCGTTGCAGAGCAGATAAAAAGAAGTGCCTCAGACCATGGCAAGTCACATAGGCACATTTTTTCTTTCCGCAAGAAAATGCTTTGGCCACGCCACTGTCCGGGAACATACGCTGGAATAGCTGGCCTGCTTCCGACGACAACCGATAGGAGAAATGCGATGTGAAAACTTTCAAAGTCCACAGAATCTCCGCGTTCGTCACCAGCTCGTGTGCCTTGCAAGCATCGTCTAGATTTCCCGATTGCGAAGGAGGTGGGACGGCTGACTGTTTCCCCGTACTTGGAACTAAGTACCTTCGCACCAAACTGTTGGCTGCAATCTCCATGATGCCAGCATGCTTAGCACTCTTCATATGGCTCTTTAACGCCGACTCGCCCATGTTGGTGATATCGAAGGTCTTTCCGCAAGGCCTGCATCTTGCACGGTGCTCACTCGTCGTATCTAGTGCAATCCAGTCTTTGTAAGCCTCGTTGTGAAGCCACGCGCCTTGAAATTTTCTTTTCCCAGGTATTTGCTTTGTATTCAGATGTTTCAGCCGCAACAAGTCGGGTGCAGAAGCGACGGCAGAATGCAATGCCGTCACGGAGGAAGGAAACTAAGGAGAGGCCCTACCCCCTCCGCGCGCTAGGAGAAAAGTGTGGCGGAAATGACGTATAGATTCTCATTTTTTTGCTGCTTTTTTATTTTTTTTTTTTGCTGCATGGCCACGCCTTTTGGGCCACAATGGCGGCGTTGTTCTCATTTTTTTGAGCGCTCACACGTGTTGCTCTGGTAGGTTTCGTACCGTGGCAAAGGCGCTGTGTGGGCGGGTTTGCGTTAGTCACCGTGTCTTGTTGCGCTGTGTTACCTGCACCGTGCTCTGCCGGATGTTGCGCGAGCGCGCGCGCTCCGCGCGCGAAACCACGCCGCGCTGCGCGTGGTTTCGCGAAAGATGTAAACAAGAGAGGAGGGTGGCACAAAAGGCGGAGCATCGCCATGAGCAACGGCAACTTCCGGCTTCACTTTTGCTTCACAAAGAGTGACGTCAGGGCCTCTCCTTAGTTTCCTTCCTCCGTGAATGCCGTCAACCACCATAACAAAGCGCCAAGATCAGATTGGATTGAATCGGCTCAAGTTGGCTTCAGAGCCGAGTGGCTCCAGTGTGGCCAACCGTCGCGAAATATTGGCTATATTAGCACACACTGATTTTTTACGCCTGAAACGCACATCATGAAACACGGTACTGAAAATACAAATATTTTAACTGCGTTTTTTTTTATTAATAGTCATTTGCATGTACTACGCTAGGAATTCAAGGATTTTCAAGGAGCAGCAAAAAGTCCAGGATTTTCAAGGGCCTTGAAAACCAAATATTCGAATTCAAGGGTTTTCAAGGTTTTCGAGGACCTGTACGCACCCTGATCATTTAAAATTTCATACATCCTCATACAATGACTCTATGGGGTATGTGGCAGTGCCGCAAAGGTGTCTGAATTATCAGGCATGTCCGAAAAATCACTCATTGATTTTATCACTCATGTAAGGGTGGCAAATAACAGGAAAATACATCAGAAACCCGTGCCAAAATTCGGGCACTATTGAACTCACCATAGCAGTGTCACTGTCATTGCTGTCGTCATTGTCCACAATAGCTTTGCTGAGATGCGTCTTTTCAGGACGGGCTTTTCGGTTTCGCTTTGGCTTTTCCTGTTGTAGAGGGCACATGAATAATGTCAAACAGCATACCATATTTATTCAAATCTAGGCCGATAGTTTTTTTGTTTTTTTTTTTTCAAATAATCATATTCTAAACTCTAAAGTCGGCTTAGATTCGAGGATTAAAAAAAAAACGCGCCAGTTTTTCATTGAAACTGCTATATATGGTGCATAGCTAGCGCCATCTAGAAAAGTCAGTATCGCAGCTGCTACTAGCCTTGCCAGTAGCCAACCGTACACAAGTGAGGTCGTCATTTCGACCTGTGTCGTGTCGGTCGTGATGGTGTGCGGCGTGGTGTTACCGCGATGGCACCAAGCAGGAGATGCCACTACAGTGCCGCTTTCAAGCGAAGAGTTGTGATAGCCACAGAGGCATCGTCGAACCTGCAAGCTGGGCGGGACATCGGCGTCGACGAGAAAAACGTCCATCGTTGGAGGGGACAACGACAGGAGTTTATTGCGTGCACCGCAACGAGGATGGCATTTAGCAGACCAGTGAAAGACCGCCACCACGAAGTGGTGACAGTTTTGGCTGACTTTGTTCGGACGCAGAGAGCAGCTGCCCTTCCATTGAAAACAGAAGTGCTCCAAGCAAAAGCTAGTGAACTTTCGAGGGAGCGAGGCCTAACGCCAAAGGATTTCAAAGCCAGCCGGGGCTGGCTTCAGAAATTCATGAAGCGCTTCGGCTTCAGCCTCCGACGTCGCACTTCAATCACCCAGAAGCTGCCAAGGGATTTTGAAGAGAAGCTGATAGCTTTTCAGTGCTACGGGCTGCGAAAGAGAGAAGTGCCAGGCTACAACCTTCGGCAAATCAGCAAAGCCAACCAGACGGCTGTGTATTTTGATATGCCAGTGGCGTACACCGTGAATGAAAAGGGTGCCAAGGAGGTGAAGGTGCGCTCTGCAGGCTGTGAGAAGCAGCACGCAACTGTGATGCTGTGCTGCACAGCTGATGGACATGAACTCCCTCCTTATATGATATTTAAAAGGAAGACACTGCCTGCTCGAGAAACTTTCCCAAGAAATGTCATTGTGCGGGCAAATGAGAACGGGTGGATGACGGGTGCGATGGTGGAACTGTGGGTTAAGATTGTGTGGCGACAGCGTCCAGGAGCCCTTTTGACAAAGAACTCGCTCCTTGTCACTGACTCTTACCGTGGGCACTTGACTGACAATGTGAAGGCTGCACTCGCCCAAGCGAACACGGACCTCGCTGTCATACTGGGCAGCATGACGGGCCAGTTGCAGCCACTTGATGTCTGCATCAATAAACCTTTCAAGGATCGTCTGCAGAAATATTACACGGACTTGTTGACTGACGAAGGCAACGGGTCGCAGGTCGCATCAAACGCGCATCGCTATCGCAGCTGGCAGGCTGGGTAGCTGCAGCATGGGATGACAACCCAGGTACTTTGATCGTGCGCGCCTTTAAAAAGTGCAGCATATCTAATGCACTTGATGGTACCGAAGATAGTGCACTGTTTGAAGGTGACAGAGACAAGGAACACAGCGACGAGTCTAGCAGCGACGGCAACGTTGAATGAGCTCTGCATGTTCAGATTCCATAAATGCTTTTTGCATTTTGTGAATGCTGTCCTCGCTTTTTTTGTTCGGCTTAGACTCGAGGTAATATATATATATTTTTGGTTGACATCAGACTTTAGGGGGTCGGCCTAGATTCGAGCAAATACGGTACTTTAGTGCTAATAAATGGACATGTAATGAGCACTGAACAACCTCAATTCAACAGCTACGATGTGTGGCCTAAACCAATTAAGCATAAGCTAACTGTCAAGAATATGTTAGTTAGCTAAGCAATGCGAACAGTCATGCAAGGATTTGTCCCCAAGTAAACCAGTGAATGGGTAAAATTGCACTTATGTTTGAAAATTATGTACAGATTTTTTAAATAGACACCTGGTATAGACATGCATGGATGACATGAAAATGAAAACCCAGCAGAGCAGAAGGATAATCGAGCATCGAAACTGTGTGCTGACAAAGCTGAATGTCTAACCAGCCCTGTGCCACAACGTGACGCCAAAGCAAGACATGGTGGAGAATAATGTAACTCTCTACGCATATTGGTGTGCCATCAGAGCAGAAAATGCAGCATGTAGCTAACACTTGCAGCAAACCACTTCACCTCATATCAAGCGTGGTCAGGAGATTCAAAATAAACTTATCAGGCAGCACAGTGCGCTTCTGATTTCTAGACAAAGGATTAAACAGCACCAACTTAGACAAGGACAATAACGGGAAAGACATACAGGACAGGTGTGTCCTGTGACCTAGGAACCAGTGCTACATGAACCATTTCAGTCCAGCAACCCATATCATTAAATGGATTTCTTGAATTGTTCGTGCATGCAATGCACTACAATAACTGCTCTCAATAAGGATATTGCAAAGAGAATAGTGACATACCTTTCCCTCCTTCAGTGCCATCTGCCGAGCGTGCACCCTGCGCAACAGCTTGAGAAGATAGTCGGCACGGCTTTGCAGGTGTTTACACTGAGGCTTCAGCTCCTCACCATCGGGCAGAATCTTCGTAGTGAGACCCAAGTTAGGATCCATCTTAATGGACTCCCAGCTGCCCATGCCATGCTCATAGATCCCTCTGCAATGACAGCAAGGCCAACACAGTCACTAGGGGCGCTAGCCTGCTTCTTTAACAAACCAATTCCTCTGACATCAAAAATATTGGCTATTACAATGCCAAAGCTCTGGATCCTGGGAAATATGCAACATGTTTCACTAGTCACGTCTACTTTTGTTCATGCTTCGGCGTCAAGTTTCGGTACTCCAAAAGCAGACTATCATGCTTTGCTACAAGCTTCTATTTGGTTTGACTTTGTCCCTCATATGCCAGCAAAGACTCCTGTGGAGGGAGGACGAATTGCTTTTGGCACAGTTATTGCTGTTTAGCACCTATGAAATTATCGTTAATGATGAACAGCACTCTGAAAAGGCGGATCTCACCCAGCAAATACAGGATCGTGTTGAGATTAAACTGTTGCAGTGATAGTTACAGGCAGCATGCTAAAGTGCCGCAGCATGCCAAAGGGGTCCTGAACCAGCCCTCAGGCTTGGCTTGGTGGGCTTGGCGCAGGGACACGAGGATGTCACCGTCCGGCTTGACCATGGTGAGGAGAAGGAAAAACGGCGTTCGGTCTGAAACTTCAGGTCTTTTTGCGGCACGTAGTGATGTAATACTTTGCACACACGATCATTAATGCACAATGTATGCTCTGCGCTTGTCAGCTCAATATGGCCAGACCCTGGTTAGACGCCTCGGCAGACTTCGCTTCGTATTGAGCTATTGATAACGCTTCAAGATATCCAAGTTGGATGTGGCCACTATCCATCAGTCAAGCTGGTGTAGGACAAAGCGATGCGCGCGTGTGTATAATTAAAGGAAACGTACCATGTCCTGTAACGATTGCCCCCTTCTAACTTTTGGTATGTTTCACCGTGCTACACTGCTGTACTGCGGTGAAGCTGACTTTCGGGAATCAGCATTGCGCAACGCACTATGCTTTCTACGCTTTGAAGCCGTTTGCGAGGATTAAAAAGACGGAGTCGGCACCATTGCTAACAGTGGCGAATTGTTTCGATGAAAAACATGACACCGAACAGCAAGAAGCTTGGTAACGAACATCGAAGTAGTTAGGCCTAGCGTGGCCGCGGTGTGGCTATGGCTGCCTGCGTATCTGCTGAGAGAGCATTGTCAAGCACAGTATGTTCGAATTAACCATCGCAAATGCTCAAGCGTTCGAATTGCCGGGCGTTTTCGCCCACTGGAATACGTATAACTTTGACGAAACCACAGCGTCAGTTCGAATTTAGCGAGTTCGAAGTAACGAGATTCAACTGTAGTATTATCAAAATTGGAAAGCAGAAGTATGAAGTAGGAAGAAACAATTGCAATGCACATCCGGATTTTTACACTGCAATACACTGCAAAACGCAATACACTGCACAATGCACTGCAAAAATGCACTGCACTTTACACTTTAAACTTTACAAAAATACACTTAACACTGCAAAAATGCAATACAGTCGAACCCACCTATAACAACATTCAAGTGGCATGAAAATTTTATTGTTATAACAAGGTTGCATGAAAAAAAAAATCTGAATAGGGTGATGGCAGAGCAGTTGTGAGAAAACTGTAATGACGGGGAGGCCAGTGTCCCTCCCTAGCACCTTCCACCATACGGCTGCTGATTGTGTCGACTCGTTTAACTGGTCAACTCTGCTTCGATTCAACTCTGCTCCGATTGCGTGTAAGAAGCCATGGCTGCTATAACAACTGCAAAGCACGTGCACGTGCTCTGCCAAGGCATTGCTACGGTGGTCTTAAAAGAGGCCTTTTAAAAATGGGAAAAGGTTGCCGCGGCAGCCTCTCAGCTTGAGAAATCCATAAGAAATGCTGGAGCGAGAACGGCACAAGCATGGCACCATATACTTCTTGCTAGCTTGCACGAGAAAACCATATATCTATCAGCTTTGCAAAATGAATCCCTGGAGGGACTGAATCATATGCAGGGCCTCCTGTATGGACAGCGTTAAGGCAGCCTGCCCTATCGTGTTATTGCTGCCATCGTCGCCGTCACTGTCACTATCCAATGCAAGCACATATGCAACAATCGCCTCATCAGATAGAAGCACTTAGTTTTCAAATCTATAGCAGTGCGCTTTCTTTTCACTGGCAATGTCGTGCACTGCCAATGGTCAGTGGGGGGATCGACCATCTTCCGCTTCGGCAGCAAATCAAACGAGGCTGAGAAATCACGTGGCCACGAACAACTTCGATGCAACCAACAAAGATGAGCAAACAAATGAGAGGCTTGCGAAAAATCTGGGAGCAGCGCAGCATTGCCAGCACAGTTGGCGTGGTCCATTCATGTTTCAGAGGGTGGCAGGGCTTATAGCTACGGGCACAGCCCATTCGTTTCTTGGAATAGTGGAAGGGCTACGGGAGAAAGGCGCAAGGCTGGAGATGCAGATAGGGCTGGAAAATAAGCATGTGACGGCTGTTGGGTTAGCGGGCAATTGTGCAGCGGCTCCAATTTCTCTTTTTCTTTTCAAGGATTTCTCATTTCATTACCTTTCGGCACAGACGCCCAGCAAGCAAACGTCATCGTTATTAAGTGATAATCCGGGAAGGGGCATTGGAGCAAGCGGGTTATTTCGCCATAGAAAACATACAAAAGTTGATGGTGCAGCAGCTTCTCATTGTTATGATCGATATATTGTTAAAACCGGTATTGTTATAAGTGGGTTTGATTGTACACTCAATTGTTCCCACACCAGATATTTATAAGCAAGAGAAATATTGATTGGAGTTTTCAGAGATCATTTTTCATTACTCCCAAGTTCACTGGAGGTGAAATTTAGACAGCTATAGGTGGTGTCTAATGATGACAAACTTCTGGCATTTAGCAGGAGTGTTTGGCATTAGCAGTATGGCAATGCATGACCTTTGAGATTGGAAGGTAGGATTCAAGATAGGGAAGTGTCAGTTTGGACACTATCCATTACAGTTATAGCGGATGAATTTTCAAGGGCACACAAAACACACCTGAGCAGAGCAGAATCTTCAGCCCCAGACCAAGGAGTGTCGAAATGGGCATCCTTGGTCGGCAAGTCTAATGTCCAGTGCCTTCGCTCTTCCGCACTGACAGGCAGCACAGCATCCAGTACACTGAGTTCTTGATAGCTGGCCAGCACCGACTTGGCATTCACCGACACACCAGACAGCTTGAAAGTTGTGCGCTGATGTCTCCGCCGCCCTGGTGCACCTCCATTGTTGGCATCTGGAGTGTCAGTGTTTGCAGCAGATGCCTGGTTCTCTTTCATGGCCTGCTCACAGCCAGTGTGCAACATGGTCGCCAACCGCTTAAGGTCAGCCAGTGGCTTCTCTTGCAGCTCAGCATCCAGCGCAACTGCATCGAGTCTAAAACGAGAGTGACAGTAGCACATTGATAAGCAGGAATACTTGATAATGAGGTTGCAGTTGCTGACTGAAACTGCAATAATACCGGTGAAACTGGCAAGGCTGCAAGAAGAATCAATGGGCACCGAATGAATGTCTCACAAGAACAAGAAAGCATCAAAGGCCCCTGCCAGGTATGTCGATACTCATGGTCGCTACATCAACGGGGACAACAGTGTTAACAGCCAAGAAAAATAAACCGGTGACCTGACTTTTGTTGGAACATTTTCTAATCCAAACAACAGCTGAAACTATCAACAGAACAGATGAGAACCTACCTCATATCTACTCCCACTCACTTTATCATATCTTGGCATAAAAAGGGACAAACAGCTATGGTCTGCTTTAGTGTGACAAGCAGCCTGTGCAGACTCTGAATGTCTCTGTTTTTTTTGTTTTTTTTTTGTTCTTTCCTTTTTTCACTTTAACTTGGTCACCAACAACAACTTCATCATGTTAACTGACCAGATGAATTTTCATCGAACTCTTGGCTACAAGAACACGTGATACAAGGTGTGCCGCTCAGCAAAATGTGCTAGCGCTCATGCTTGCACAGAGTTCCTACAGGCTTCAAAGGTGAAAATTCAAGAGTTTTCAAGTACTTTCAAGGACCCCATCGAATGTTTTATCTGGGATTATTTATAATAGAACCACTTTGTCAGCACAATGCAAAAGTTATTTATTGCACAATACCTAAGGATATTTTTATTACGCTATCCCTAAGAACATTTTTGTTGCACAATACTCAAATAGGTGCTAGTGAGTTCACGAAAGCTCCACCAGCTTTTCCCTCATTTCTTGGTTGATGTTTAGGAGTTCTTCATTCTTTGTTTTTGTGTTTTTCTCAGGCTGTTTGATTTGACAATGTAGCTAATGTTGCCTGTCTCTTCTGCTTTGTCAGCAAAGGTATGAGCTGAAGACACTAGATCAGCAACCGTTGACTAAATCTTTGCCTTCTTTCTTCTCATGTTGTCGATCTCCGCCTCGACAATGTGTCTTTTCGACTGCCTTGCTCCTTCAAGCTGCTCCTTTCTCTGCGATTCCAGATATGCTTCATAGCGGTGCCTTGCCGCTGACACCGAGGTTCTCAACTCCTTTGTTATGGGAACGTTTAGGATACTGCCTACCTTGTTGACAGCGTCACATATAATCCGCTACGAGATGTAGGACGCGTCTTTTAGGTTCTCCACAGAGACTTGGCGGTTCACGCTGAACCCTCTCTCTATAGTAACCTGGCCATGGCTAAGGATAAGAAGGCAGACCACCTTCCATATCTCGGTGTAGGACGAATTGAACTTCAGCAGTTCCAAGAAAAATTCGTCCACTCTGTCTGCACTCTTACCGAACAGTCTCAGCTTGCGTTTCTCTTCTTGCAGCAGCCCAGTGTATTCAGCAAGAACCAGCAAGTCCCGCTGGTGACTATGCAACCTCTTTGCAACGATAAGGGCATCCAGAATTTTCTTGATACTTGCTAGGCATTCCTCTGGCTTGACGCACATCTGCCATGGGTCCAGTGAAGAGAAGCCTCTAACGAAGGAGAACCTCAGCGGGCTCTTCTCAAGGATCTTCATTGTCACACCGACCGAAAGCGTCTTGCACTACATCTTAAAAGCAAAGGAATCTTTCGGGCTGACGTTGGAGTTCTTGAGAATTTATTCCGCTGCATGGCTGATACCCACCTTTTCAAGAGCACTGTGGTTGCTTGGGCATTCATTGTTGATTTTCAACAGGCATGTGATCCCAGTCGATGCAGACAGAAGTGAAAACTTCACAAACTTTGTGAGCAGCATTTTGACAATGGTTTCGAGGTTCTTTGTTAGAAAGAACGCTAGTGGCTGGTCTGCTTGGTATTCCGTCAGGAAAGGCTTCCCGATCGTTGCAATTCCAAGAGCAAAGTTCAGTTTTGCTGGAACCAATGGGTCAGTGCAGAAGTTGCGCAAGTTCAGGAATGAGGCACATTTCGGCAGGTTCACTTCCTTTCTTTGTTTATGCAGACTCAATGTATTTTTTAATATCAGACCACAAGAAAAGGCTCGCTCGATCACAGGGTCGTTTTCTACCCAGCGATGGGAGACATTATCTGGCTGGTCACTGCTGAGAAGTCTTCGCATCTCGCTGGGGAGTCCTTGAAACAGTGCACTCAGGCCTGACAGTAGTGTGTCCAAGCCCTAAGTGTTCGCATTCACACCTGCCGTGTAGGCATTGTGCACAATGTGCAGTCTACTACAAGTGGCCAAATCCACACACTGCACCTGATAGTTTTTTTGCAGATGCCCCTGCAGACCTCTGAAAAATTTCGAGTTGACATTAGGCTCATGCATAGAAACTTGCAGGGCCATCAACAGAGGTGGCCATCAACAGGCTCCAGTGCATTCAATAGTTTCTCTTGAATGTCATCAGCCATTGCGTGGCCCACAAAAATGGACGTAAAGTATCTTGTTGCAACTGTTTGTGATGCGTCCCAGTACCGGATGTGAATATCCATTTGCTTTTTATGTAAGTAATCACTGGCGGGCTCACCAAACAGGATGACATAACAGTTGCATTTCTCCATCTCCTGTTACATGGGTGAAAGAAAAAATGGCCCGACCATGGCACACCATGTAAGCGCACTTCCTTTCCTCCACAAGAGAAGGCCTTCACAACTTCTCTATCTAGGAACATTTTTTCAAAGAGATCATTTTTGTGGGATGACAAACTGTAGGAATAGTGAGATGTTACCACTTTTAGTGGTCCACAAAATCTCTGCATCTATCACCAACTCGTGCACCTTGCATGCGGCATTCAAGTCTGGTAACTGTGCAGGGACTGAATGGACGGGTTGGACACTCACACACGACACCACGTAACTCTTTAGGAGCTACCACCTGCTGTCTTCATATTACCATTGTGCTTCACACTCTGCTGATGACTTTTTAATGCAGGCTCAACCATTGATGAAATGTCAAACGTTTTTGCACATGGTCATCATTTCGCGTCATTCGCGCTTGTTGGGTCTGCCACAACATAGTCTTTGAGCGCGTTCTTGCTCAGCCACGACTGTTAAAAGGTGCACTTCCTGGGCATGCTGCCTCGTGCTTAAAGAATATTCGCTAAACTTGTTGCAACTTTGTGCAATACACTGAAACTTGTTTGTTACAATTGAAGCTTTTACATCAGTCAAAACTGAAAATGCATGATAAAAATTTTAAATTCTTGTGAAAATACAGAGACTTTTATTATTACTGTAAAAATCAAGGGTTTTTCAAGCACCGCTAACGAATTCCAGGCCTCGCAAGGCCTTGGAAATGACACTTCTAAATTAAAGGGTTTTCAAGTTTTCAAGGACCTGTGCGAACCCTGTTGCAAGAAGCCTTAAGCGAATACATGTAGGTGAGGATACAAACTGAGCACCACTAGTCACGCTGAAGATGTGATGCAACAATGCAGCCACTGCAGTCAGTTTTGCAGCAAATTATAGGTAGTTACGCCCAAACAAATTAGTTCTTAGTACAGACAGTGCAGTGAGTTACGAATAAGGACAGAAAGAAACAAATTATACACACACGGCATACACCAGTGTGGGAGATTTACTAGCATTAAATTATATTTCGGTACATCAGAAAAATAAAGAATGCCATTAGATTAGCTTTTCTATGCCACATCCTCACAAGGGCAAAAAAGTATGGATGACAAAAGAACAAAGAGAACAACAGCACAGGAAGAAAAGAAGACATTAGCACTAGCCCACCTCAACAAGGCACTGGCTGAATGGCCGCAGATCACAGTCTCTGTCAGCTACACTCTTCAAGAAAGTTTGCAACGTTTGGGGCATATCTTGTCCCACAACAATAATCATCATCTATCTGTCTTGCCCACATTTCCGTTCTTTAACGCTGCGAGCCCAGCAATTCCCAGTCATGAACAACATGCACATTATCAGAGTGACATAGCATTCTCAACAGGAAAGTAGCGAGCGCAATGTTCTGAAGAAAGGAAACGCAAGCAAGGCAGATGGTGATTATTGTTGTGGGACAAATATCCGCTCGAAAGGGTGTATATTTTAATAAGAGTGCAGAGTGATAGTGGCAGCATTTGTGCCAAGTTTTTACAGTGACCACTTATAAATAGCCTCAGCTGCGACTGAACATGGGCCCTAGAGTTTCTCGAACTTGTGCCTCACAAATCGTGCTTACATGCACATGGTACATTGCTACATCTACATGCATGAAGAAGATCCGTTAGCTTGCAATGTAGCACAAATTGCACATGTGACACAATTAAATTTTTACCATCCTGTAACCTGAGAAACTGACAGCAATGCCAATTTGATGAATGCCGCACAGCAGTAGTGGTGAAAGACTGCACTCAAAAGCAGAAACAGTTATTTCCTGCAAAAACTCAACCGTAGCGTGCGACAATGATATCCAAACTGCTTTCTGGGGAGCACTTTCTTGGGGGAAGAAAGAAAGATGAAAGGTGCAGCGAGTACTAACCTTTTGGCTGGGGTAGGAAATTTGCGGTAGCTCTTGATGAAACGGCGAATCTCAGCATCCGTGAAGCCTTTGACCGTGTCGCGTGGAATAAGTCGTGGGCGGCCACGCTTCTTTGGGCGAGACTCGTCGTCTGATCCATTTGAGCCAGCACCAGAGCCCCTGTCTCTCCTCCGAGATCGGCCGTCATCACTCTCAGAGTTTGCAGCCTGGGACAAGACATGCCATCACCAATTTCAGCCACTGAACATAAGCTTCTCAGAGCGAAAGGGCACAAGCCATTGGTGCAAGGATTGCTTAAGAGCCACCAGTGGGTGCGCTACAACATTACTGAACACAGAAAATGCTGACAAAGGCAAATAGAAATACATGACAGACAGGCAGACTTCTCGCTGTTTCCTTATTTTGCATAAGCAATAGTGCAGTTTTTGTTGGCAGCCAATGCAGCACCTCTGTCAAGAGGTCCCAGGCCAGAGCATCCATGGCAATACCAGCTGCTCAGCTGCCAATGGTACTATTGGCATCCCACAGCAGAAATGGTTGGCAATGACAGTTTTGGAGTGCTGGGCGTATAACACAACGGCTATCATGTGGCCCTGGTTTGGCAGTAGTCATGCATGCAGGGGCCAGACAAGTTTTCATCAGACATTATGTGAAATTTTGCTGGCTGCATTGGTTGGCAATTGAGCAACATAGTGGTATGCGTCATCCTTCACTAACTGCATGTTAACATGCATACACAAATCATCGTGCACTCCATCCTCCAGAACAGTCACACAAAAGGCACTGCAACTTCACTTTTTAAAGAAAGACTAAAGCAATACTTTTATCCCCTATGCTATGCATGATCACAATGTGTGGGTGAACAGAAGAGTATAGCAATGCCAATGCAAAAACCGCGTGCAACAGTACAGCAGCACAGCCTACATACCAAAATGTGCAAAAGTTTTACCAAGTGCATACCTGCCAACCTGTAAACATCAGAATTCATAAAAATCCTGCCAACACACAAATATTATATATATATATATATAACAGGGGGGATAGCATGCTTATAAGTTTGCTCTAAGCACGCACCTTCGTAGGATACATACATACTTTATTAACAATTTACCTTTAGATGCAGCACACAGGAAGCTGCAAACTTGGAAAAACAGATAATGACAACATTTTTCCAGATCAGTGACTCTGCTGCTGGCGATTTTGACTGCTCCAGGAACTTGTTTGACCTGCATAAACTTACTCGAGGCATACTCCTATACTTAATTACTTAACTTCTGTACTGCGTCTTGCACTTACAGCAGAGCGGGTGCCATCGCAACTTCTTTTCTGGGTGCACTCTGTTGCAATGACGCGCCATTCTACCTTTCAATAGCTTTAATAAAATTTACGCGAACAGAATTTATCTTTCTTGAAACTTGACGCAACATTAGTAAAATCATAGAGCAACCTGAAATTTGCAAGCATTACGGAAAATTTGGAAGAGTAGGCAGGTATTTAGGTGTCACAGACAACACTGTGGCAAAATTCTCGATATGATCACTTTTGGGATACTTTCAGTGTTGTCTTAGACAATGGCCACCATGACACCCGACAGATGTGAGCGGCATCCCAAAAACCAACCTGTAGATGCACTCAGTCAACTACACGGTGCGAAAGCAACACCTTCAAGAGAAATGCCACTGTTTCCACCAGGTCCACTTCAGCTGGCTTTGTCAATCAACATGCCTTACATGTCCAAGAATGATCGTCCAGATACAGCTCCCCAGTGATGGAAGGCAAAATTATTTGATTCAAAGCCAAATGTAGTACCTGATGGATGGACTTGCGACTTCGTGGAGGCAGGTAAAGCTCAAGTTCCTCCCTCTGCCGCTCCTCCTCCTCAACACGCTTGCGGTCAGCCTCAGGGATGATGTCATCCCAGTCTTTGCTTTGAGACGACTCGTCCTCAGCAAGGCCCTTTGCAGACACAACTCCCACTTCTTCTTCCTCAGTGAAATTGAAACTAGCAACCTGCAGGCACAAAAATGCAAACATTTAAAGTTAAATACACACACAAACTTCAGTGCTTTCTTTTTTTTTTTCTTGTCACTTTGACAGAACAGAATGACATCCTGATGATACCACTAAGCATCCAATATAAACATCTAACAAAACAAGAACATTCCAGATAACTACACTCAGATCAAGCAAGGAGGTGTAGTAATCCTCTGATCGTCTAATTCTTCAAGAATAGAAAAAGTTTCTCGGCAACCTTGTCTAGCCCGGACCTGGAGAGCCAACTGGCATTAATACACCAGTTCAGGCGGACAGCGGAGGCCAGCAGTGCCCTGGACTGAGGGCCCGACCATTTCTCCTGGACTACCTCAAGCTAGCAATAAAATCTTTACTGCTACTATTCAACAACCTAGCACCAGAACTTTAGTAGTGAATGTAACCTGGACAGTGGACTCATTAAACAGAACCTCCAGGGACTAGGGATATAAGTTCCATTCTTTAGGAGCCCCATTTACCGAGAGATCGAGCTCAACAGCACACACACAAGATGATCTTTTTAAAGGGGCAGGTAATACGTGTAGCAGATATGGTTACAAAGCCTCTTACAAGATTTCTACTTCCACACAGCTGCTGACTAGAGCTAGCAGCACAATTTTTTGTTTAATGTTGTCATTTAGTAAGAGAATGTGCCATTTTAATGAAGCAACCACTCTTGAAGTCATCAATAACTTCTTTTCGTTTTTTCTAGTGTGAGTGCATTGTGCAGGCATTTCTGTGCTGCCATCTGAAACACTAAGCAAACCAACAGCTCACAGACATTGCCAACACAAAGAAACTACAGCAAGTCACTACCGCAGCTGAGCCCACACTAACCCACTAGACCACATATGGTGGCTAAGCATGGCACCAGCCAGCAAAAGCTGCCTTGGCAACAATGTAGAGAACTGCCAAGAAAACCAAAAAAGAAAAGTGCAAAGAGTGATGCATGTCCTGACACCATTGAAAGTGGCTGCTCAGCTTCATATTCGATAATATATTTAGTTACGTTTACCTGGAGTTGTGAAAAATGCCTATTCCTTTCAACAAACCTTTTTTTGTTCCATTTAAGTGGCAATTGCAATTACCAAAATTCTACTCTAACATGTAATGGACCTACCATGTTTATGCCTCCCTTAAGCAGAATAACCACAAGCAGCTCGCTATTCAAAAAAAAAAAAAAGAAAAGCTGCACGAAAAGGACAGAACAGTTCACTCACTTTAAACGAACCTAGGAGTTCATCTCCAACAGTAGACGGCTGCTCTTCTCTTGTCTCGGCTCGTTGAAGGATCTCGTCAATGTCAACCTAAATTAGAACGAAATATTTAAATGTCCATCCCCTTATGCTTTCAAATATGTGGCAGTAAACACAGCTAAGTCATCATAATGTCTACCACACCTGAGGCTCTTCATCCCCTTCCTCAGACTCTTTGAAGAGCTCTTCAGCACCAAACTTCAATATGGCTGCCAATTCTTCTTTGTTGAAAGGAGTTGTGTTACTAAAAAGTAAAAAGATATTTCAGTACAGCTCAATGTTGGAATCTGCTTCATGAATACTTTCCCAATGTTCTCAAAACAGTTCAAAACTTGTCCCATCACATAAAGAGATGCTGCAACAAACACACTCACCTAGACGGTGCATTGCTCTTGGAAAGCACCGTACGACCAGTGGTGTCCATCCGCTGAATGACCAGATGGTCCAAAACCATTTTCCGCTTTGCACGCTCAATAATGTCTTCCTCTACACTGTTCTTGGTCACAAGACGGTAGATGTTCACCTGATAAACAATGTCCACAACAGAGAATCAACATAACAGCAAGTCACAATAGTAACCTGTTGGATTAGCTGTTCAAAGGAGCATAATTAAGGGAAGCACATGGGTCCCGAAAAAAAAAAAAAATCATTTTGTTATTGACTCTAAACAAAAGATATTTTCAGAAGATAATCTTGTATGCAGATAAAAATATACAACTAGTTTATTTCTAAACCAATTAAAAAAAAAGAATTTAGCAATACCTTTTGTTATAAAACTGAGATGTTGACTTGTAAAAAATTTACAGCACAAAGAGGGCCAAAATTAAGCATGTATGTTCCGGAATGCTCAGAGTGCAAGTGAGCATTTTAATGTTTGTACAATTTGTATTTTAGCCAAAGTTATGAAAGTGTAAATTTGCAACTGAACAATGTGAAGTTTTGTTAGTGATATTGAAATGTTGCAGTGTCCTCAAACACTATATCATAGTTTTGCATACTCTCCAACTCTAGCATTCAAGAGGAAAAAAAGAATGATGGCCAAAAAAAAGAAACTACTAGAAGAATTGCCTGAGTTGGAGGGAAACAGTGGCACTCCCAAAATTTGAGACTTGCAAAATCATTACAGTCGACCACCGACAATTTTGTCTCCACAGAGAACACAAATATGTACGAACTACCGAATGTCCGAAAAACGAATGTATCCAAAAAAAGATAACTTTATTTGCATTTTAAGGCCCTTTTGCACGGAACAAGTGGTCAATGCTTTGCTGCACGCACTTCCGCTTATGTGCAACCAAGTCCGCCTATATTTCTGCCAGTTTTGAGTTTCACTGTACGCTGATGCAAGCACTGCAAAGGCTTGAGTCAGGTCCGCATGTGGAAGGCTCTAGAGCACATGGCACATATACAGGGTCACTGTTTGACGGCGGGAGAACTTGCTTTATTATTTCATCATCATTCAGTTCGGCACACGACAAAACCACGCTGTCAGCATCTGCAAAGTCTTTAAATTTAATG
Source organism: Dermacentor albipictus (assembly GCF_038994185.2). Taxonomy (NCBI): domain Eukaryota; kingdom Metazoa; phylum Arthropoda; class Arachnida; order Ixodida; family Ixodidae; genus Dermacentor; species Dermacentor albipictus. Next base: position 352,759,081 of record NC_091821.1, on the reverse strand, counting down.
GCAGCAGGAATCGGCACACCGCAGCCTAGCAGGTCATCAATGATGTCCACATCTCAGCTCGCTGTGGTAGGTGGCAATTCAGCCTCTCCAGTTGTGGAGTCGGGCTCATTGAAACTGCGACTCAAGACTCGTTTGGAGTCGGACTGAGGGCACAGTTGGTGCCATTTCATGCGGCCTATCTATAGCTTCACAAGAAAAACTTCTTGGAGCCATCAGAGCGCTGTCTGGAACGCAAGCTAAGCAAACGAGCACAGCATGGCAGAACGCTGTCCACAAAGAAAACTCAACAAACAGAATGGCGATAGTGGGCCATGCGTGGGGGTGCCGGAAAAGAATGCGGTTATCGCGATGCTGGTGTGACCTCACAATTCAGATCAGCAGTTGGAGTTAAATCTCAGAAGCGTAGAGCTGCAACCAAGGCAAGGACTCGGAGATTACCATTTAGGGTGTAATCTCTGAGGCCATACTTTGTCTCGTTGAGGTTGCCAGAGGAGATAATGGTGGCAGAGGTGGCATATGCTACAGCCACGGACGGAGTCCAGATAATCAAATGTAGAGCTGGCGGCTGTCCGAATTACTGAGCATGTCAGGATTATCGGCGTCCGACTTGTCGGTCTGTGACTGTATTTGAGAAAAGTGCAAGAAATTCAGACTGCAAGGGTGTGCATATCATGCTACAAAGCCAGGTAGCTTTCTTCTGAAGCAGCATTGAAGGCATGTTTTTGGCAGGAAAGGTGCTCTTTCAAACGAGATTAATGATGATGTGTGGTGTTTAATGCGCAAGGGCGAGAAGCTATGGCCAAAGTGTGCCAGCAAACAAAATTAAGGTGGCCTGACTATGGCAAGCAGTTTTGGAATAGTGAACAGCACAAAATAAGTCATTTTCAGCGCTTTCATGGGTAAAATTGAGCATTTCATAGGATACAAAGTGTTTTATTCCTCAACAACACATTGTATTGAGCTAATTTTTTGCCACAAGGTGCATTGTGACACGTAGATAGGGAAAATAAAAGATGGGAAGCTGATTTTTCTTTTTATTGAATTTTTGTCCCCGAGACCTATGTTCCCCCTTAAAATATACAACACAAAAGGCTTGTTTTGAAAATTTTTAAGTCATTTAGTCACAGACTAACCAGCAGCAACTGACAACCAGCTGCAAGTGTTATCATTACAAGCTTGCCTGTGCATTTGTGAAAAGAAAATGCTCACATTGCTCATAGCCTGGACAACTAGCGATATGCTGTCAGCACAAACTGCGACCTCTGAATTTTTCCACACCTGAACGGCATGCAATGCATGTAAGACTAGGATCAAGCAGACTCTTTACTACTGGAACTCAATAGTTACACATCCGAATTTTAGCTTACAGTCTCTATATACCTGATTTTTCTGGCCAATTCTGTGAGCTCTGGCCTGAGCCTGGAGGTCATTCTGTGGGTTCCAATCACTGTCGAAGATCACCACCGTGTCTGCTGTCGCAAGGTTGATACCCAGTCCACCTGCCCTTGTGGAGAGCAGGAAACAGAAGTCCTAGCAGAAAGGCAAACAAACGACCACTAGTCAGGAGTGAAACTTTAGTTAAATGGTTAAAGCTCATTCAACTATTGGTACTGTTTGTGAACCACAACAGTATTTGAGCACGAAAATGAGCAAGAGGCATACATTTACATGCAGTTCTTTGCACTTCATTATGAAGCTCAATTAATCTATGTTAAAAACTGCAACCAGATTAAATTCCCGTGGCAGTACAGTCGAACCTACTTATAACAATGTTCAAGTGCCACAAACATTCCATTGTTATAACTGATAATTGTTATAACCAGGTCGCACGAAAAAAATCAAAATAGGGGGATGGCAGAGCCGATGTGAGAAAATTATAATGGCAAGGAGGCCAGTGCCCCTCCCCACCACTTTCCTCCATCCGGCTGCTGATTGTGTTCACTCATTTAAGGGGGGACGTGGCTTTCAAAAAGCAACTTCCTTATTTCTTCATGGATTTTGATGAAAATTGGCACAAATGTTTAGAATGTCTCCCTGATGCTTCCATTAAAGTTTCAGAGCGATATCTTGGGACCATGTTACTGAATTTTATTGAGCAGAATTTTTCTACCTTGAACTTTCTGGAGAGCCATGGGAACTTAAAAATCGTAATAGAAGGCTTGTTAAGTATTGACTGCATAGCTAAATGCGTGCTGAAGGTCGCAACATTCTTGCATTTTTGTTTTTCTTTCGCAACACAAATTTTTTGGCGTGCCATTTCTTATGTTACCTTCGAATCAAGCACACTTTCGGGGTATACGTATAGCCATATCGTAGACTTACAAAGGGTCAAGGTAAGAAAGCGAGAATGTCATGACCTGTATTGTGGCCCAAAGTACGTGACGAAAAAAAAAACAGAGTCAAAATATGTGAAATGATAACGATGAAATCAGCTTCAGAAACTGAGCAGAAAGGCAGAAAAACAGTTTTGAGAAAACGGCACTCAAAGTTTTACCTTCTCTTCAGTTCTCTAAAAGGGACAAAATTTGTAGCCTTTTGGGTGTTTTGTGATGTAGGGCTTCTGGTACACGTGGCCTCTGGTCTGGTGTGCCTTCACCCCTTCCCCCCCCCCTCTTTTGTATGGCATTCTTCGCTGCTGCTCTACAAAGAGCATGGTGCCTGGGTTTCAAACTGAGGTGCAGAACTCTGTGTGGGCATGAATATAGTTCCAGTGTTGTACCTGCAGGCTGACTGATTCATAGCAGTCTCCAGTACAATCATTGAGCCATTTTTTTTTTTCTTTTGGTAGAATTGACCATGTTACTTACTGAATGAAGACTCAGAGTGTCAGTAGCCTTCCAAGTCATTTTCACCTGACAATGACATGGAACTTAAGATCAGAGAGCCAGTGATAGATATGCAGCTGCTAGGTGCTTTCCAGAATTGTACATTTGTATGATGCCTCGATCACTTCTGCAGCCAGGTGTCTGTGCCAGCCCAAGGGGCCTAGTGAACAGAGCTCATGATGAGGTTCTCTTTATGAAGGGATGGTAAGACATATATTGTTACAAGCTATCATGACAATTTGATAATAGAGGGAACACGAAATATGCTTGGTTGCGGGTTCGAGGTGCCAACGCGAGAAATGCCTAACCACAGATACAAGGAGTCGACACTCGATGTGCTTATTCGCGTAGTCCAAGGTGCCGACGCGCAAGATTTCTAGCCGCGGGCTCAAGGAGTTGACACTCGATGCGCTTATTCACGCAGTCCCAGGTGCCGGTGCGCGAAATGCCTAGACGTAGGCTCGAGGAGTTGACACTCGATGCGCTGTGGTCTCTGCCTATAGCGGTGCTCCGCCAGGAGTCACCTAGACCACCGCGCGGGTCCGAGGATCCGAGCCCCTCTGGGGGACGATCAGCTCAGCTGCGTGTGTAGCGTGTGCCCGAAGCGGACGCTCATTCGGTCTCCTCTGGGAGCGAAACAGAGCGCCGCAAGGAGAAGGCCCAGAGTACAGGAAAGGCATTTAATATACGACCACCTTGGCGTTCAGGATATCTGCTACACCTGTATCGGCGCGGGGCTCATGAGCCGAAGCTCCCGCAAGTCAAGGGGTGACACTCAGTATCTCGAAAACGCGGTAGCACGCCGCTGTATGGGAGGATGGCTCCCAACAACTGTGCTACCAGGGCAACGAGCTCGGGGTAGCCTCCGAGGGCGACTCGGCGCAGTACTACCGCGCACGTCAAGTGAGCCATGTCTCTTTGGCCTAGCCTTCAGAACAGGAGCAGCGAATAGGTACGCAACCGCCTCGGGTCGAGATTTCGGCAAGATCGGCCAACCAAAGGGATGACCGGGAGAATCGGAAGTCAGTAAGCACCGTTTCGCTGTCTGAGAGCTTCTCCCCGCGTTGCCGCTCCTGTGTCGACTTGAGTCGTCAGGAGAGAGGGAACGCGGGTTCCCACCCAAACAGACCAATCGGGTGAGCCCCTGGACCGTTCGGCGCCCTCAGAGGAATGAGAGAGAGGGAAAGCGGTGGACCGCGCACGCGAAGTTCGAAAGCGACCTCGCCGCACTCGGCTCCTATGCCCAAAACGTGCTGCGCTATAGCACTGCAACAAAATGGGCTACGCAGTCCCCACAGCGCTTATTTGAACAGTCCAAGGTGCCAACTCGCAAAATGCCTAGACGCGGGCTCAAGGAGTTGACACTCGATGCGCTTATTCGCGCAGTCCAAGGTGCCAACGCGCGAAATGCCTAGATGCGGACTCAAGGAGTTGAGAGAGTTGATGCACTTATTCGCGCAGTCCAAGGTGCCAACACGCGAAATTACTAGCCGCGGGCTTGAGGAGTTGACGCTCAATGTACTTAGTCACGCAGTCGGAGGCGCCTATGCACAATATGCTTAGGCGAGGGTCCAAGATGTCTGCGCACAATGTGCTTGATCGACGAGTCGGAGACTCCTATGCACGAAATGCTTAGCCGTGGTATGAGGATTGCGTGTGCTATGTGCTTGGTCACGAATTCCGAAACACCGAGTGCTGAAAGGCTTAGCCGCATGTCCGAGGATTCCGCACGCGAATCTTGGTCACGAAGTCTGCGAAACCGATGCTCGGAATGCTTAGCCGCGGATTTGAGACGTCCACAAAGGTAGGGACCGGCCACGCTACTGCAATGTCCGCATGGCACCCGTTTTGACAGGTTGAGATTACGGCAAGTGGAGACTTCTAGGCTCGTGAGGTACAAAGAGCTGAGCAGACGACGCAAGCGCCAGACCAATGGTAAACTGTGCTGGAGTCACATGGTGGCTGCGGCCAATCGCAGACTCCGGCATGACCTTCAATCATTTGCTTTTTGGGTGCTCGTTTCTGTACGGAGGAAATGGCTGAAGTGGCAAATTTGAAGATGGAGAAATGCACTTTCCAATGAGACCACAATGTCAGCACTCGGTTACGCCGTTCCAGAGATATTGTGGCTTGAAAAACGCTGTTCTTTCTTGATTTGTGCAAAGTTTTTCGCTACCTTGGTTGATAAAACAAATTTTTAGAGCACTTTTACGTGGTTTATAGGGATGATACTTCGGAATCAGATAGAAAGAGTTATAAAAACTGAAAATGTTATCTTCAAAAAATCAATTTTTTTTTTTGCCATTTCTTGCGTATAACAAGCCGCGGCTGTCGGCGTTAAAGAATGGCACTGATATAACAACTGCAAAGAGGGGTCACGGGTGGTAAGCGATATGTGAGCAGTCGAGGCATCACTTTGGTGGCCCCAACAGGGGCCTTTTAAAGAAATGCGAGAATGTTGCCATGACAGCCCGTCAGCTTGAGAAATCCAGAAGAAATGCTGAGGCAAGATCGCCACAAGCATCTCACAACATACTTACCAATGGCTAGCACGAGAAAACCCTATGTCCGTCAGCCTTGCATGCTTTGCGCCAAGCTTGCCAACATCCTCCAAGGCATCCAGGTGCTCCACGTAGTACAGTGGAAGGTTCCTTGTGAATATGAAGCCCCAGAGGGACTGAATCATATGCAAGGCCTCCTGTGAGGACAATGTTGAGGAAGCCTGCCCTACCGCGCCATCGTAGCCATCGACACCATTGCTATGCGGTGCAAGCACGTTCCAGACTATCGCCTCATCGGTTAGAAGCACTTAAGTTTCCAAATCTATAGCCTTGCACTTCCTTTTCACTGTACAGTGAAAACTTTTTACTGCATTGCCGATGATTAGTGAGCGGGTCAGTCATCTTCCGTTTCAGCGGCGAGTAAAACGAGGCTGAGAAACCACGTGGCCAGGAACGATTTTGACGCAACCAATAAAGACGAGCGTAGCGCAGTTGGGACGGTTCATTAGTGTTTCGAAGGATGGCGCAACGTAGAGCTACGGGCGCATCCCGTTCAGAGGGGTGGAAGGGCAACGGGAGAGAGGCACGCAGTAAACGCTGTAAAATGAGCGTGCGGTGGCTTTTGGACCAGCAAGCCATCGTGCAGCGGCTCAAATTTCTCTCTCTCTCTCTCTTTTTTTTCTTTCTTTCTGAAAGATCTCGCATTTCACTACCTTTCGGCTCAGACACCCAGCAGCTAGACATCATCGTTACAACCAATAATGCGGCATCAGGGTGTCATAGTAAGCAGGTTATCTCACCATGGAACACATACGAAAGTTGACAGTGAAGCAGCATAACCGATATATTGTTAAAACAGGTATCATTATAAGTGGGTTTGACTGTATCATTGCTCCACAGCTAGCTTTCCCAGCTCTGCCCCAGAAGGCTTACATAAGCAATGAAAAGCAAAGCAACATAACCAAAGCATGTGTAACTTTGCAGAAACTGAATAAATTTCCTTTGAAGACACACATGTACAACTGGCCAATAAACATGTGGGGGATAATTGGCAGGTCTGGCTGACTGTAGTAATGTGTGATGATCTGCCGTGCCCTGCCCACTAACCTGCGATGCATCAGCATTGAAGTGGTCAAGGGCTTGTCGCCGAAGCTCGCCCTTGATGGAACCATCAAGGCGCTGAAAGGGGAACCTGCGCATCTGCAAGTAGTCTGCTATGATGTCCAGCATGCGCACCATCTGGGAGAACACCAGCACGCGGTGGCCCGTCTCCCGTAGCCGGCACAGCAGCTTGTCCAGCAACAGTAGCTTTCCACTGCCCCTGATTATTTGCTGCAGCGAGGAGAACAGGTTCAATGACCACAATAAGCTGAGCAACTTGGCCTTTAGACTTAACTAAACTTAATGTCATGTTAATCATGCTTATGGCAAATAAATAAATCTAAACTTGAACCAAATGTGGAAAACATAAAATACACCAAGAAACAAAGGTTGAACTATCTTTCACAGCACCTACAATTTCAACAGCAAGTGACTACTCATGAAGATAAGACAGAGTTCTGCAGTGACACACACCTGCAGTGCATCCAAGTTGTTAGGATTGTCAGGCGGTCGAATGAGCATGGCGTGGTTGCAGCATTTCTTTAGCTCCATCATGATGTTGATGAAACCAGATTGGGACCCCTTCAGGCCCTTTGTAAGTGCCTTGTAGTTTTTCGTCAAGATCCACCTGGAACCAGGACACATACTTAAGCGCACACGTAACGAAAATGTAGAGACAAATACAATTAAAATCTATATAATGAAGTCAGTAAAATTGGCATTTTTCGCTATACAAAATTCGACCTTTCATGCAAATAAGTACAGTCACCAACGAATTTTTTTAAAGCGGACCACGACATGTTCCGAATCTGGGGGGCAAAAAAAGAATTTTAGTGACAAACAAATCAGTTTGTTGAATTTGAGGACAGCGACCAAGTATAGTTTCATGCCTTGTCGACAATATCTTCACATCAACAGTACAAAGCGTCGCATCTGTGATACAGAGCACTGGCAAAAGGCAGCGAATGCTTTATCTGGCCCTCACTTCAATGCGTCTCCAAAACTAGGGATTGCACGACCTCCCGCACGTTTAGTGCGGGAAAACAATGCACATGAAGCCATGGCCATCTCGGCCCATCCACCATTTAATGCACCTGCTGCTCATTATTGCTAAGATAGAGCATGCTGGCCACGTATACACTCAGTTGCACTGATAGAGACGCACAGCCAGAGCCAGGCTAGAGAAGAAGACGGGGGCCCATTTGCTTCAAGCGCACATTTTATTACGTTACCGCTCCCTCGTCCCCGCCCTTTCCCATAATAAACACCTTGTTTGCTTGAAGATGGGTCGAATATGAATGCAGGTTGACTCAAATATTCAATTCACTGAGAAAAAAAAAATTACTTCAAATTTAGGTCGACCGATATACTTTTAGAAAAACAAAAAACTTCGAACACGATACACCTTTATTTACCATAAACTTGGCTTCTAAATCTCGCTAGTTGATGCCACAAACTGCAATCTCGTTGGAACTGCCAGAGAAATCGTACTTGTCAGGTGCTTCTGAGGGTTCCTCGGCACCCCAAACGTAGCCTTCGGTGCCATTGAGTGCATTGGGTATGCAGCATTTATTAAAGCCAGTCTGCATAATCTTCAGACTAGTTATAACAGTGTGTGCGACAGAACTCAGTTAGCGCAGTACTTTTGCTAGCTTTGTCCACGAATATAGGTCGAGATTTTTTGGTCACATATAGAAGCTGATAGCTCATTTTGGGTAATATATATATAAAAGAAATGGTTGACTTACATTTGAATAAATGCGATATGTTCATGCATGCATGCATCTATGTGTACGTGTGTATGTATGTACAGTCAAAGAGCAATTTTCCGGACAGCTGATGATTTGGATGCCTTCGCAGAACCACCACGTACCCCATAGAGACATATATAAGAATGTCTGAAATTTCAGATGCAAAAGCCCTGCACAGTCTTGATTTTCCGGACTTTTTGCTATGACTGCAGGTTTGAAACAGCGTTATCGAAGCCACCACCATTTTGATCATTTCGCCTTCTCGAACAGGCTCTCTCGCACGCAGATCTGCTGGCAGCCTTAGCCACCACCGCGGCAACACTACGCCTACCTGCTTCGATGTTCACTACCAACCTTCTTGCTATTTCGTGCCGAGTTTTCCCTTGAAAGAATTCACCACTCTCAGCAATGGCACTGACTCTGCTTTTGTAATCTTCGCCAATGGCTTCGAATCTCGGGAAGCACAACGCGTTGCATGGTGCCAGTTCCCGAAAGTCAGCTTCACCTCCGTACAGCAGTGTTACATGGTGAATCATATCAACAGTGGGAAGGGGGCAATTGTCACGGGACACAGTAAGATGTATTCTTTAATTACACACTCTTGCACCCACCATATCCTGTCACAGCACAAGCACGGATATGCCTAATTAATGTACTTGCAGGCCTTCAGAGCGATTTCATACGTGCCTATGGCGATTTGAGCAGCGAAAGGCATGAATTCACTTTTTCAGCCTGCCACATTTTTCTGTTTTCATGACCCCTAGGGAGTTTGCTGTATGTATGTTTTCAGCATCAAGACAAGGTTGACGAATACTTACTTGTAATACTGCTTCTGCACAGTAGTCATTTCCACACGAAGGATACGCTCAACTTTTGCTGGCAGCGACTTCTCTACATCTTTCTTAACGCGCCGCAGAAGGAATGGCTCAAGCTGCTTGTGTAGCTTTGTGTAGCCCTTGTCAGCACTCTCCTTGTGCTCTGCCTCGAAGTCCTCCCAAGAATCAAACCTGTAAGAAAATAATAAACGATGACCTCACTCTGTCTGTCCTTATAATAATACTGAGCAACATCAAGCATGCCAATGTACGAGATCTTATAGAAGGGCATGTCAATGGTGATATTATAGGCTTTCTTTACACTTGTTTGTAGCCCAGTACCCTTAACAAGAACCAGCAAGCCTTCCATGCTTCAAAGCCGACAGATCACATTTTACGTGTCATCAAAATACTTTATGAAATTAAAACTACCGGCCCTTTATATGCGAAGATTCACATGAGTACTTGATGCCTACGCAAGGTGTGAAACTGAAAGCGTTTGGAAGCAAGAATTTGACGCAATGTTTATTAGCTGGTTTAATTTCAGACTGCTTATCACAGCTTTAGTTGCAACAGCACCTACAATGATTCAAGAAAAGAAAAACACTGCCGATTCACACAAGTCTACGGGCTACAGAGACATTCACAAGGAAAAACAGTACAGTGTGAAATTGGGCCAGTTGGTCGTATTTGTTCCTCTTGTAATGTGTTGAGTACAACTAACCACCATGACATGGATGACAGAGTGTGTTCCTTCCTTGTCTAACGTGTCCTTTCAGGTTTGTTAGTTCTACTCAGTGCATCACAAGATGAAAGAAACACAGGCTCACACACAACCACCACTTGCAGGCTAGATGAAGTGGTTAAATTTATAATGTATTAAAACAAGCAAGAACTTACTTCTGTGGCATGATGAAGTGAAGGAGTGCCCAGAGTTCCTTCAATGAGTTCTGTAGTGGTGTGCCAGTAATGAGGAGGCGGTGATTTGTGTCGAAGTCAAAGAGTGACTTGTACAGAAGAGAGTCATCATTCTTGAGCCTGTGTGCCTCATCAACTCCCAGAACAGCCCAGCTGACACTGCCCAAGAAGCCCTGAAAACGAAAGAAATAAGCTCCAACTGAACACGAGCACAAGCAGCAGCGCGCATCTGCAGCCTGAAACAGTGGCTGTGCCACTCCCATGCAAAACATACAGATGCAAAGAATGTATAGTGAAACTAGTTTGGTACGTTAAAAGAGTGCCCCGCTTCAAACAACCATACTTTCACTACAGTGATATCACTTAAAAGCCGATAAGGATAAAAATTTAGCAAAGCAGCAGTACTCACTTTGTCCTTCAGGAGAATCTCATACGTGGTCAGAATAGCATTGAATTTCAGCCTCTTGTTGCCTGGATGGCACCATTCATGCTCACGAATCTGAAAAACAACATATGGCAACATGCGTTCACCATGCAGCCTGCAGCACAATTTACATTTTGTGGCCTTACAATGATGCTCTTCACAAATAAACCGAACTGTGCCTCAAGCTTTCTTTGCTTTTGCAACAATATTCTAATTGTCATGGCCAAAATATGTGGAAACAGCAATGAAACGTTCTGCACTGACAGCAGTCCTATCACACACAAACCAGCAAGCAGCAGCTGCAGTTTTCAGCAACTGATTTAGCAGCTTCAAGACAAAATGCCTGGTGTCTGATGGTGCAAATACCCTACAAATCTGGGCCTACGCCCTTTATTTTTCAGAAAGTTTTTGGTATTGGAGAAAGAGGTCTGAAGCCACAATTTTGCAGTAATCGGTGTTTCAGTACTGATGCACCCTCGGCATTTAACATTTTCGGCCAGTATTGTTAGCATGAGATGAGCGTTCAGGTTTCACAAAGACCAAATACTTTTGTCCCTACCATGGTGCGAGAAGAGACATCTCCAAGATAGACGACAACATTCATGTCCGGTGACCATTGAGCAAACTCCTTCTGCCAGGACGCCAATGTGGAGAGTGGCACAACCAGCAGGAAAGGTCCGTAAAGCGCGTGATGGTTGAACAGATACGTCAGGAAGCTGATGGTTTGAATTGTTTTGCCCAAGCCCATCTCATCTGCCAGGATCACTCCATTCTCCCTGTGCAAGCGCAATAAGTCAAACATTAACACATTTTCCTCTCACAGCAACAGTGTTGCTTAGCACTTGATACTGCTTCAATCCACACTGTCAGTGTTGAACATACAAGATCAGCCACAAATTTTAGCAATGTCCTGGCTCCCTCGCATCAGTCACATTCACAAACTACTGTATTTACTTATTCACTACAAGGAGAACCTTTTGGTGGGAAAAATATTGACCATGCAATAAAACTGAGTTTATGTCTAGCCTGTGATGGACACACTCTATCCTCCTCATTAAATCTGCCCCACAAGGCACACTATCCGCTTGCAAAAATGTGTTGTATGCACAATGCAAGGCGCACAATCATCATGTTCAACCTCCCACACACATTACATCCAGATGTCACATAATTGGACAGAAATAGTCAATGCCTCCGGTGCGCCTACCACTGTTCAATGCAAGAGGTGCATTCTTAAAAACAAAGCAACTCATCAATAAAAACAGCCTCTTTCCTGCACAAAAGTACCACAGCTGGTTATTATATTCGCACAGAGGCCAGAAGTGGTCATTGAAGCACCATGCTTGCATGATTACTTTTCCGGCTGCTGTGTTCTGCATCCTGCTTTTTATGATAGTCAGGTCAGTTAGATTCAACTGCAATAGCATAACACAAAAGTGGGCAGAAGTCGGTGGAAAGACGACTCACTTGCACCACGAGTTGGCCAACCAGTTCAGGCCTTCTAACTGGTAGTCTCTGAGCTCAAGCTTCTGGGGTCCACCAATGTATGATGGCTGGGTCTTCAGCGGGGCAAACTTTGGACGCACCTTCAGCACCTGCAATTGTTTTGAGCAGATAACAGTAAGATCATATGGCACCAATAAGCACACACAGTCGAAGACACTCTTTAAAATGTAGAAATCTGCTGGTGCTTACTCCCCACCTATTATGAAAGCAAGGCAATGGTTCTTGATTATACGTGAGCACTTCAGGACTCTCAACCTTTCAGCAGTGGCTCAAAAATGAGCAATATCGAAGAGGAGACTACAAAAAGTACACAGCTAAAAATTAGCAAGGTCCAGGAATAGGCTGAATTTTGAAAGTACACAGGAACACAAACGAACACTACATTCCAGATTACTTTGTTCCCCAGCATACGAAGAGTACAAAGACACAGAGTCCTTTGTTATAACCACCCTGAATAACTACAATGCACGTTTTTCTGGATCCATTTTTATGTGACCATAGCAGATCATAATCATTTAGCCAATGCTGAATAAAAGCATTGCTCTAAAAGCATGCTGCCCCTCACCAAGAAGGTGTAAAACTACCAGCACCAAAGAAAAGGCAAGGCTCTGCACCAGTGCTCTCACCTTGCAAACTTTACTGGGTATCTTTTGGGATTTCTGCCGGGCGTGATACTGGTCAATGACATGCTGGAACTTTCGCTTGATCAGGTTACCGTCCTCCCAGGTGCAGTCCGAGTAGGGCAGGCCATCCCACTTGCACAGGTAGTCCATCTGCTCAGCCTCTCCACTTTTGGCCGGGGCATGTGCTACTCAAACGACACATAAAAAAAGAACGCCATAGATTCCAAAGCCGCTTTCAGAATCCCTAAGTGCCATAGTTCCCAGACTACAGCTGGCAGACTATACATGCTTTAACTGTCAAATTTGTCAGCTAAGCTACCTATCTAGAGGTGCAGACTACACTGAATATTTTCTTTCACAATTGCTGGATTGAATATTTGGGAACTGGAAGGGCGGTCCTGTCTATCTCTACGAACACCACTAGTAGATGCTGTACTTACAATATAAAAAATAATAATAAGAATAATAAAAAAAAGAAAGGATAAGTCTGATAACCTGCGCTCGACTTCTATAGCACATGCACACAACCTTGCTTACTAGTACTTGTTCAGCCAGTTTCACCCCACATGCAAGATTCCAGTTCTGCTGACTATGCACTAAGAGTGGGCAAATTTAATAGACTTTTCTTTACCCAAATATTCACCCATGTAGGTTATACAACTCACGCACGAACTGTAGTCTGAAAATTACAGCACTTAACTGGCTTGGTGCACATCAGCCAGCAGGGAAGAGAAATCAAACAGAAATCAGCCAAACGTCTTTACAAGTAAATCACATTTGAAATGAAAATTCCTTCATTGTATCCAATATTCAGCTTCAGCATATATTCGCTACATACTGATGTTGGCAAGAAACACTTGATATACAGTTAAACCTCAATATAACGAAGTCACTAAAATTGGCAGTTAGCTTCGTTACAGTATCAAAACTTTGTAAAGTAAGTACAGTCACTGATAGATTTTTATTAAATGGAAGAGGCTACAAAATTTTCAAATTATCAGGCAATCGTAAAATGGAAATTATGAATGAAAAAAAGTTTATTTTGTTGAATGAAAGAGTTGGCGAATGAAGATAGTTTCATGCTTTGTTGCAATGTCTTCACATTTGGTAGTACGAATAAATGGAAGCCAGCCATTCTGCCCCCACGGCTGGTATTGTGGCTCACAGTGTGACGACGCTATCATGAGAAGCGCCAGCAGCAGGGAGCGAATGCTTCATCGACCTCTCACTTCAATGCATCTCAAAGACTCGAGATTACGCAACCACTAGTACTAAAAGCACGGGAAGACAGTGCACATGATTCTGCACAATCTTCGCCAAACAACTCTGCACACATGGCAGATTACCTCTAGCACGGCACGCCGGCCGCATATGCGCTCTGCCGTGCTAGAAAAAGAAATGCACACAAAACTGCCCCCCTCCCACCATCGTGTGCACTTGACTACATTCCTGCGGTTCCCCTCCCCCTTCTCTTTTCTTGCACGAATGCACCCATCAAGCCACCATCCTTGGCTGAGCCTCGCATGCTTTCACTCTCACCCAAAGTACAGTACGCTCTACCCAAAGGATACAGCATGCGGGGCACGATAGGATCTAATCGCACTTGGGACCCTATACGAAACACGATGCTGCTCCACTTTGATGGTGGCTTTGGGTCATGTGGCATACGATTTGAGGAGTGCATTCACAAACGGCGCTTCTAATTAAACGTTTCCATTTATTTTCTCAGTATTCTTTTGTGGCAGCAGTGAATTTCTTTATAGTTAAATGCTGTATAAACACGCTTCGTTATATTGAGGTTCTATATACTTGGTGTTCTAAGGATGAGAAGTTGTGAAAAGTTAAATACTTTGTTATATTGAGAATTTAATTATACTGAAGTTTGTCATATCGATGTTCAACTGCACTTCATTGTACATGTGTCCATTCTATACACTTTGACTGTAGTAAGCAACAAAAGCCTAGGACCATGAGGGCAGTTAACAAATAAACGCCCTAGCGCAAAACGAGTGTTTTTCATGCCTCCTAACTGCAATGGCATAAAACAGCATGCACACTAGACAAAAAGGCATGTGTGCAAATCAGTTATTGCTAGGCAACTTTCATTACCAGTGCAGTATATGTGTGCCAGCATATGTCAACAAAGCAGAGTCCTGAGGGGTGTTCTGTAAGTGTCCACTTAGTGAATGTGTCCATTTTGTCTGCTGCTGAAGTGCTGAGTGGTTGGGGGTGCCTGTCTCCTTTTCATGCATACCCCACCCCAGCCAATCAGAACTTCAGCAGCAGACAAAATGGACATGTTTATTAAGGTTCACACAGAGTACCCCCCGTCATCAGTCAAAGAAATTAAGAAGAATTGGAACATGAAATTAACATGGCACATCGACCCTGTCAACCTGCTCTACACAATGGGCTCTAGTACTGAACAGCCACTAAAAGCATTGTGTTATAAATGTGGTCTGTATTATTCTGCAATGCTACTTCAAGGTTCTGGTAAATTCTTGTCTTCCAATTTTATTCATAATTTTTCCATAGTTCGGATCTACACAAGGATTACATAACGTAATGTTTTTTAAGCCTATTCTGGGGACTACAAACCTTACCACCTTTTTAGTGTCTCAATAATTACTCTTACGGCAAGAAAATCAAAGCAAAACAGCCAGACAAACCAGAATTTCTGCTACTTCAACACACTTATAAATGCCCACAATACCTGGCACACTAATCCACACGACAAACACCACAGAAAAGCCGGGGGGGAAGAAAAAGAAAGAAAAAAACCCTCACAGGCATAAAGCCAACACTGCAACAGTTGTCTACTTTCACACACAAGAGTCAAAGTCAAAAACAGGGAAGGAGGGAGGCTGCTGGAGATGATGGTGGTGGTGGTGGAGAGGGGGGGAGGGATGATGATTGCATGTTTACATGAATCCCAGCGTTGGCAAAATGGTGCGCCTGATATTTGCAACGCACCTGATGCTTGCCAGATCAACACTGCAAACAAGCAGCTGCCACTACACTCACAGCTAGGTGCACATGCCGAAATTGGCCATAGTCAATAAAAACATGATGGCCTTGTCACATTCTGCAGCCAATTATTGAGTTCCCAAGTGTGAGCTAAAAAACCATTTTTCTTATTTAAATTCAGCCATTTATCAGATGTTCAAGTAGGCCTGAAAGGTGTTCTGTGCCTGTCTAACCTGATGCGGTTTTCGAGCTCAAATTTCTGATGAGTTTTCAAAAGACACAATTACTGTGACAAATGCTGTCCTCGCAATATTACCACAATTCAGCTAAACATGCAAGCTGCCCCAAAGTAGGCTACAGCTTTTCTGAATATTCTGGCTAATGCAACTTCCTAGGCATCGCCACAATCAGCAGCTGGAAGCATTTAGCCTCAAATAACGGGGACTCGCCACTGTAAAAAGTCCAAATTCTCTCACGTGTTGATTTTGTACAGTAACTACAGCCCCATACATGGCACTTCTTGGGCCTCATTAATATAAGCAATAACTTCCTTTCTAGTTGGTGGCAGTGAATACGGACGAACATTGGTAGCCGATCAAGTGTTGAATAGACGCGTACGTGCTGTGAATATAAGCAGCCCATCCAAACAGCAATAGCCCAAACAGCACTAACAAAAAGTGCACTATAACCGTAACATGCACAAGGATGACTACTTGAAGCCTTGACAGAAGCAAGCAATAAACCAGAAATGTAATGTATAAATGGAGGCCCAACAAATTAAATCCAGCCACCTAATCCACCACCATAAGCTAAATGTATGCAAAAGCGTTGCCTTCTCAAAATTAATTGCAGACCAGCAGTATCTATATGTTCAAAACAATGTACCAAAATGCCAAAATGACAAAGAAAAGCTTCAAGGAAGTGCTCTAACCATAATAAAAGACTCTTCAGTAGTAAGCAATATACAAGCTTATGTATTTCAATGTTAAATCTCACCCCCCCTCACCCCCATATGAAGCAATGCTTCATAACCTTTGCCTTTTTTGCAAAATATCTTCTACCTTTCATAGAAGCACGAACCGGATGCATATCGTACAGCTTCACCTTTTGCAGAAGAGACAGATCAGAACGAGATTTTGCACGACAAATTAATGTTGAGTGAAGACTAAGCAAGGTGATCTATTGAAGCTCGAAGATGTTAATACATGAACACACTGCCCTTCCAACTCGCAAGAAAGACCTGTTGTTAGTGCAGTGTAACGAAAGTTTACAATAAACGTTAGGACAAAGATCAACTGTTGTTACAAAAAAAAAAAAAAAACAGTCTGAAGCACTACAGGATGTTGGAACAGTCACCCACTCGGTGACTCCATCAAGGCAAAACCAATTCGCAATTCATTCTTGAAAAGACTCAAATGAGAAAGGATTTCCTTGAGCACATAAAGGATGCACCAAAAATAATTTGCTATGCCACTACTTTAAATCTATAAAGCTAATAAAATTTGCACTAAAAATAATACTGAAACTACTGTAATGCAATGACAAAGCAAAGCCACTACCTGTGGCATTTATGCACTAAAAATCCAGAGTCTATGCAAAATTCTGAATGAAAAAATCATGCATCACAAGATTTAGATCATGCTTTGTATGCTTAATTTCATGTGTTCCCACATTATGTGCTTCCATGAAAATGCTTACTGCAAAATGACTTTAGTCATTTAAATTAAGCATCAAAGTCTAAAAGCTGTGGTCACAGCAGCATGCTTCAAATTTGATCAGTGCCTTTCTAAGGTACCCAACATGTACGGCAAATTTGAAATGCATGATTCTAGCTTTGACTGCTTTCCAAAAAGCTATCAAGCAGAGCCTAGAAGAAGCGGGATAACCTGGCACTAGCATGTACCAAAACAGCTTTAGTCAATCCACTCGAACCAAGCACTAGTGGTCCCACAAAAGCCAGTCCCTTTCTCCCCCCTAAAAAAACTATAATATTAACAATTAGAAACACATCTGGTTTCTGAGCAACTAATATTAATAATACTAATAAACATTGAGTGTGCCACAGCTCTTCTGCATAGGCTACACTCACTTCTGAACCTGCCAACGCGACTTCTTAGTTAAAGACTAGTCAAACTGGCATATGCAGCTTCTCATAAAAGAATAAAAGGCCCGTGAAAGTCAGCAAATCATATTGTCACTACTTTAAAACAGTGCCTATCACACTCAACCCAAACCAGTCAAAATTCATGCTGCACGATGCTTCTTTTCCTCCTCATGCAACTTGCCACCGCTAATATCAAGATACCAACACGAGCACAGGCACTCCTGCCATGCGACCATTAGCAAGAAGGCGAAGCTGGACAGCCACCCTTGACATAAGCATGTGAGCATGTGACAGCCGCTCTTCGTCATCTATTTTTCTAATCTTTTCATATTTTCCTTTCCTTTTTCTTTTTTTTGCAATCACTGCTCAAGTAGGGGGCTGACATGCGCGTCATGCAAGGCTGTAAACATGCAAGCATGGCATCCGAATGATAATGAGAGGGGGGAAATTGGGGCACCTTCGTGGGGGGGTGGTCGGCACTCACAAATAATCCTCTCCACTTCCATGTGCTTGAACTGCAGCTCCTCGGAGAGCTCCTGCTGGCACTCGTAGTACTCAACGTCCTCTGGGCAGGCACTGTCGCGCCTGCAATGTGGGCAGAGACAAAAGAAAGAAAAAATGTGCGTGGGCACATGAGTGAGTCGGTCATGAGTGAGTCGGTCACAAGTGGGCCTTTTTTAATGGGAGTGGTGCTCTCACAGAAGCTGCTGAAAACAATGCCCATGAGATAAAGTGTCCCACAACACTATCATCCCTAGTTTTCCCCCCTTTTCCCAAATTATTGGGCTTAGAATTCCCAGCAAAGTGCAACATTGCTATTTCTGGTAAAAGAAGAAAGTGGCAATCGGCTAGTTGCTAAATATTCAACAACCAGCTATCCATCTTCTTAAACTGCACTGAGTGACACTAATCACGGTAAGTAATACAAACAGACCCACTGCGCAGAGAATTGCGCCCTCTCGTCCCAAAGAGATACTGAACTCAACAATATATCTCATGTATTCTATTTGGTAAAATTTTGTACAAACGAGTCTTGATAATTCAAACTCTAAGGAGCACGAAAATTTGTTCGAATTAAAAGAAGTTCGAAAAAAAGGAAGCTAATTGAACGGAGGACTTATTTGCAGTGGAGAATGTGCACTGATCTAACACAAGTGGGAAGTTCCATATAATTTATTCACATGTATTCACGAATCACAGTTCACATACGATTTTTCGGGCAGAAAAATAAGGCAGTCCGAAAAAAATGAATGCATGTTTTTGCATGCTCAAATTGTCACAGGCACATCCGAAATAGCCCCAAAAACCTTCCAGTACACTTATTAGGCATACCGGTGCTTGTACTGTGATAGGAGACGGCGAGTGCACATGTGTATAATTAGAGGAAACGTACTATGTCCCGTAACGATTGCCCCTTCTAACTTTTAGTATGTTTCACCATGCTACACTGCTGTACTGGGGTGAAGCTTACTTTCAAGAATCAGCATTACGCAACACGCTATGCTTTCTGCGCTTCCAAGCCGTTTGCGAAGATTAGAAAGACAGAGTCGGCGCCATTGCTAACGGTGGCGAATTGTTTCAATGAAAAACACGACACCAAACAGCAAGAAGCTTGGTAACAAACGTCGAAGTAGCTAGGCCTAGCGTTGCCGTGGTGTGGCTACAGCTGCCAGTGTATCTGCTGGTCGGAGGTGCTGCCACGTGATTTGGTGTGCTGCTCAGAGCACTGTCGGAGTGCAGTATATTCGAATTAACCATCGCAAATGCTTGCATGTTCGCATTACCAGGTGTTTTTGCCGATTGGAATGCATGCAACTTTGACGGGATCACAGCATCAGTTCAAATTAACCGAAAGCTTGAATTAAGCGTGTTCGTTTTAGCGAGATTTGACTGTACCTTCAAAACCAGTGGTCCGAATGAAATCACCAGTTTTCTGTGTTCATTGGGAAATAAATACGGACTCCATGCAAAACGTCCAGTGGAGCAACTTTTAATAACACAAGGTAGGTAGTTCCAGGTTCAGTCTCACTTTCCTAGAATACACTGCACAGTTCAAGTAGCAAGGAGTGAAAGGCAGACTTACCAGAGACGAAGGTCGTCCTCACGCTTGATATAGTTTTCCAACTTCTTGAGGCCCTTGACCTTCTGCTCTTGCAGAGTCTGCATGCTCTCCCATGTGTTGTGGAGGTGCGACCAGCCTTTCCATTTGATCAGGTACTGCGTTTCTTTTTCGTCGTCTGGCAGCTCGGCCGCACCAGCATTCGGGTCTCCGAACTCCTCCACCGCGTACACCGTGGTTGTGGCTCCCGTGGCTACATGGAAAAGAATATGCTCAGATTCTCTGTCTAAGGACATGCAGGAATGACACTTGTTAGCACTATGATACAATGACACCAGTGCAGCACTATGCAGCAACGAAAGTACTGAAACGCGAAAGTGTGGGTGGCACAGAGTCGGGCGAAAATTAAACCTTTCGACCGCCCAAGTCATCGTCATGAATAATGTCAAAAAGTTCTTTTTTCTAAAAATGAAATAGAAATGGACAAGTAGCATTTCCTTTAGTTTTATAATGCAATACAATGACATTTTATAATGAATGACTGGGTACTAGTGACAAAATTTGAATGAGGAGCGCCTTCGTCATCGGGCAAGTACTGAATGTCCCGGGGAAGTCTCTAACCATGTCCTATGTCCTGCATTTACCTCGATTACTCTATTGTTAAGACTCTCTTCACGATAATATTGACGCCTTAGAGATCTTTAGTGTCCCTTAAAAAAAACTAGCTAAAACATTTACAGTGTGGACGATACCAAACAACAACAATTTAGCAAGAACTGCAGCAGTCGTGTTACTCATAGCACTAAATGTAGTACAGGAGCATCCCACATTTGTGACTTCAACTACTTCTCTATCAGCAACTACAGCAGTCATAACGGTGACATATGCTTGTAATGGTGACATGTGCAACGTTGCAAAGCATTGCCTTTCAAAGCATCCACATTGCACAGACAGTCTTACAACGGCCCTTCAGACATGTTTATGTTAGAATGTCTCATCTCTTCAAACAATCGTATTTGACAACATGCAACATGACAGAACTCAAGCTCACTCACCTCCCTTTTTTCCTACACGATGGTCAATCACCCTCTCAACCGTCTCAGAATTGGAGACCTCAGCAGCAGCAGCTTGTTCGTCATACTCCACCTCCACGAGGTCATCCGAGCCAGTCTCCTCTGCACTCTGTTCCTTGTAGCTGTGCAGGTCACAAGTCCAAGTCACACAACCAACCATAGATAATGCACGATTAACAGAACAGGCCAGCATGCAAGCTACCCTATTCTCCCTTTTCTAATGCACCCCCAAATTTAATGCGCACCCAATTTTCACGGTCTAAAGTAAGATATATACAGCATGCCCCCCACGTTCGCAATGAGAAAAAACCAGACCTGTAGAATTTACGTTTGCAGAACACACATTCCTTCTTTTCTTAATAAGCTTTTAAAATTGAAGTGGCATGTCACCATCACCATTTACGCCTCATCAGCCACAGATACCAAGCACACAGGGGCAGTATTCTTGAGCAATCAAACATAAGGATACCACCATATTTACTCAAATCCAATGTGCACTTTCTTTTCCAATAAAATGCGTCCAAAAATTGCGTGTGCGCTAGAATTGAGTATGACTCTAAACCTGCGTTACCATATCACCATCGGCTTTTCAAAATGGCCGCCTTGTACACACTTCGAGCCTAGCTGCAGTAGCTTCCTCCATGTGCTGTAGGTTAGTGCGCTGTCAGTTTTCCCGTTTTCTGCCTTTACTTTATCAGGGTGGAAGTGCTGACTGCAAAGACGGTGCCGCAATTAAAAGAAAGTGATCACACGTGCGGAGACGGACAGAAATCGAGCCGCATCATGAGCGTTCAGAGGTGTTCTCTCCGGTGGCTGCTGTGTACGGCGCGGCTGCACAGCCCCTATCTTGAAAGCGATGTGCAATGCAGAGGAAAGTCTACGCACCTAGGCGCACCGCGCTGTGTTCTTGTTGCTTAGTTCGCATTGAAGCGAGAGGCCACACAAAGGTCAATTCGCTCACTCCTGCTACCGCGTTTTTTAACTCCAGCGTTTTAAGTGTTTCTGCAGTCACTGCATGAGACGTGTTCAATCTTTGCTTGGGCGCGCATGACACCATGCTTGTTACTTTAGTTAGTAAGCGAATGCTTAAAACAAGTTTATACGGCCAATAAAATTACTATCCTTACTTATTGTGTAGCTGTCTACTAGTTTGCTATGGTAATCAACACTTAGCCTCGCTGGCTAAACTGCGACTTTTTTTATTTATTGCAACTTTAGTGCATTAGGAATAAATCTTTGTTTTTTCAAATAAGAGAAAGTTGTTTTTCTGTATGAAAGAATGAGGTGCACGGTACAGTAAAGGACTTTTTTTTTATGTCACGGCAAATGGGTTGCACATTACAATCGAGGGTGCATTAGAATCAAGTAAATACAGTACTATTATTTACCCAAGATTTATGTGACTCTGCATCCAAGTTGTCGAAGTATGCGACTGACAGCATTCCTGGCACTGTGCACAGATAGTGAGCTTGGCTAACCACAAGAAACGCTGGCAGCCATATATGCCGATGCATCCGGTGCAGTCACATGAAATTTCGCGATAGTGATGGTCTCCCAAACTGATTGACTGAGAATACCACTCCAGATCGTAGTAGAGCAAAGAATGAACCCACAGCAACCTTCAGGAAAACATGCTCTGTTGCCATCTAGTGATCGCGACGATGTCGGGCCTGACGGCTCTGAAAGTAGGCTGCTGCCAACACAGCAAACACAGTTTTGGTTTTGTATCCAATTGTAACGTGCAGGCAATTTTCAAAACCATTCTTTCTTGGACCCATTTTCCACGAAACCAAGTGCGCACTAGATTCAGGTAAGGATGGCAGTTTCTTTCCTGTCCTTCGCATAAAGTCAAATTAAGTTGTGAGGTTTAACATCCCAAAGCTTCACAGTGGACTAAGAGGGATGCAGTAGTCAAGGGCAATGCAATAATTTTGACCACCTGGGGTTCTGTAACGTGCTCTAAAGAATGGGACAAGTGTTCTTGCATTCTGCCCCCTTTGAAATGTAGCCAGAGACCAGGAATAAAACCAGCAACATCATTCTCGGCAGCACAATGTTGTAGCCAATAATCCGGTCTTTCCGGTCTATTTTTCCTGTCTTTGTACCAGTCTATTCTACAAAGAGCAATTGTGAGGCAAATTGTAGAATGACATTGAAAGACAAGGAAAGTCCAGACATTTGTACTTGAGAGCACAGCTCACTTAAATACCCAAGATACCATATGAAGTGGCATAAATGCATTCAGCTTATTGCAACTTTCTTGCTAAAACATTACACTCAACTTGCTGATGACTACATGTAATTTTTTTCAGCAAAGAAAGATTGTCTGTACATCAGCAGAGATTATCTGTATTTTGCAACACAGAACATAGATGGATGTGCCCAATGTTTCTCAATACTGTGCAAGTACAGGGTCACAAAACACACACGAACGCACACACACACAACGCAGAACCTCATTCATACATTCTGGAAAAAACAGCGAGAAAAAAACTTACTAAATCGAAATACATGCGATCCGAAGTAACTAAACAAGTTGGACAGACTCAACTATTGTTGACATCTACGTAATGTAGTGCTTATCACTGTGGCACGAGACGCTGACGCATGTCAAGCTGGCGGTGCTCCGGTGGCTTTAGATGTTTTTTTTTTTTCATTGCGTCGTGTCTTAAGAGGGCGACGGGAAACTGAAACAAAATCGAGCTCGTGGGCAATGCCGGATGCTGTCGAAGTGAAACGTGATGGCCACATTGCCCTGCCTGCAGCAGAACACGGCGGTGCATTTGGGTTATCGCCTACTAAAAACGTGCAGTACGCTATCAATGATGCTACGTGCCACGCGCTGCAAAACAGATAGGTGAAGATGCTTATCGCAATAGGTATGGTGGCAATATCTGTGAATGCAGCATGAGACGTCCTGGGCAAAGATTTGCTGGTACCGGAACAAGAAACTGTGCACATTGTCGTTTTCACATGAGAAGGGCAGCTATATACTGCTCTCGATAGTGCACGCTTCTCGCCTTTTCTTGTTCACATGGGATCCAGCAGCCGGAAAACAAACGATAGCAGTCTGCAACAGGGAAGGGCAGCGCATTTCGGCTGTCGCCTGTTAAAAGCGTGCGCTATGCTTCTGGCGGCACCACACGCTGCTAAACAGGGAGGTTATGGTGCTTATCACAATAGAATTAGCAGTGATAGCTGTGAATGCCGCATGTAACTCTATTGGGTCATTTTTTTTTTTGTGTTCTCGATTGCAAACATTGGCGTCAGGGAAACGTACGTAACAGGAACGAACGAATGAGGTTCTATATAATAAGAATATTTGCTGAAAAATGTAAACAGGCAAAAAACGGACACAGCATCACTCAGTGCTGAAGTCTGCGAGTCATAAGCACTCCAGGTGACCCCGTTTGCTTCAGCAAAGCTCTTGATACAGTGCACACTTTTGGTGTCTTCAGTGGTTTCATTTAATAAGATTTTCCTTAACATGAGAAATAAGGTGATAAAGTCTATGCATGCGACATGCATTGTGCCCTTGCTTGGTAACCCACCTCACTGCCTTAGCAGCTCGCCTTGTCCCTTGGCGCTTGCCATCATCATCACTGTCATCATCCGATGACTGCTCATTAGAGCTCTCATCAGAGCTATGGTAGGTGACACGGTTTGCCTGCCGCCGCTGTGATGCTGCAGGCTGCCGCTTCGGAGGAGGAGCACGCTTAACAGTTTTGCGAGGCTTTGCCTCTGCATCACTGTCATCACTGTCACTGTTTCCACTGGACCTCCAGTCAGCCGGACTGTCAACAGAGCAGAGGGGAGCAAGAAAAGGACATGCAATGTCATGTTGATGTCATAAACAATGCTTGCCACACATTAGTGGCATTACCGCTTTGCAGCAAGTTCCATTTAAAAGCTCATTGTTACAAAATGATATGCAGAATAAAGGAGAGCAAGAAAATGCCAGATACTGACGCTTTCCGGGATCGTGCAGTGCTGCCCCGAGATGCCTTTTTTGTGTCACTACCCTCCGATTCCTGCAAATAGAGACATGCATTTGGCAGGTTACTTAAGGGTAGCAAAGACAATGATCAATCAATAATCAATACCAATACAATCCAATAATACCACTACACAATACCAATACCAATAATCAATCAATCAATACACCCTATTCAAGAAAGTGAGCTGTCAGAATGCAGTGTCATTTTGCTTGTAAAGAGAAATTTAGCTAAGGAAATATTACTCTTAAGTCATAGAGTGAAGATGAAGGAGAACTAACAGTGCATGACTTGCCCATGGTTTGAATGGGCAAAAGGGACGAAGCTTAACATGTCACATTATGAGCCGGCACTGAAATAGCCCAATGACCTGCAACTCCCAATGATACAGTTGCTACTGGCAAATACAACTGCACTTTGCAAATACAACTTTGAGGTGCTTACATCAACAGTGTATCGCTCTGGCTCCTTGCGGCACCGACCAGATCGACGCACACCATACATGTCCGGGTTCTCATCCCAGACTTGCTTCGCGGGTCGTGAATTGTTGGCCCGTTTCCGCCGCTCATCTCGAGAGCTTTCATCATGAGCGGAGCTCTCAGAGACTCGTCGTTGCTGTGAAGGGGCACTGGGAGCATCGCTCTCGGCATCCGAGTTCCCACTGTCACAATCCGAGCTGGATGCCTGGTTGCTGCCAGACTCACTTCCATTTCTGTCATCATCATCATCATCTCCTAAAAGAAAGGGGGAAAAAGTACTTCAGCTATCACAGATATTAATGTCCTAGAATCTATTATTATCTATAATTTGCTCTTCAAAACATCAGTAGTCTAGATACTCGTCTCAAGTGCCAGGCCACGCCACACAAACTGCTTGGCAATTCATCCTTATACAGGCCCCACACTTCATGTCGGCATTCCACCCTTTTCCTAAGCATGCAATGCAAAACAGCTAGAGAGAAATTAAGAGCCCCAGTGCTTTGTTGACGACCTGGTTGGTCAACTGTCTGTTACTACTTAAGTGAGCCAACTCCGGTATGTTGTATGCATGGTGTTTGTTTTGAACAGTATTGAACTGTATGTGTCACTGCAGAGGCTTTGCAATACAGTCGAACCTACTTATAACGATACCCGTTTTAACAATATATCGGTTTTAACAATATATTGTATATAAAAATGAGAAGCTGCTGCATCGTCAACTTTTGTATTTGTTCAGTGGTGAAATAACCCTCATACTACAATGCCCCGAAGCTGCATTATTGGTTATAACTATGATTTCTAGCAGCTGGGTGTCTGAGCTAAAAGGTAGTGAAATGCAAAATCCTTGAAAAGAAAAAAAAGAAAACGAGAAATTCAAGCTGCTGCAAGTTGGGCCACTACTACAACAGCCGCCGCGCGCTAGTTTTCCAGCCATCTCCGCGCACCTCTTTCCTGTTGCCTCTCCACCCTTCTGAACACGAATGGGCTGCACCCATAGCTCTAAGCGTCAACTGCGCTGCTCGCAGGTTGCTCGTTGGCTTCTCTTTCAGTGCAATTCTGCAAACAACTTAATCACTCGCGTTCATCTTTGTTGGTTGCGTCGAAATCATTCCTGGCCGCGTGGTTTCTCAGCCTCGTTTGACCAACAGTTAGTTTGACTTGCCGCCAAAATGGAAAATGGCTGATCCGCCTGCTAATCATCAGCAATGCACGACGTTGCCGGTAAAAAGAAAGCGCACGACTATAGATTTGGAAACCAAGTTCTTCAAACCGGTGAGGCGATCGTCGCAAACGTGCTTGCATCAGATAGCGACGGAGACAACGCGGTAGGGCAGGCTGCTTCAACACTATCCTCCAGGAGCCCCGCAGATTATTCAGTCCCTCCAGGGCTTTGTTTTCACAAGGAACCTTCCAATACGTGGGTTTGACTATACTCCTATCTCTTGCAATAGTGCCACCTCATGCTTGCATACCTTATGTATCATCTTTAGTAGCTCAAAGTTGCATCTCATGTGACACAAAGGCCACTCTGCTATAAATCATGAGGGTGTACCGAGAATGGCAGAAGTACTTAAACCAGCAACCCATGCATGTGATGTTTCCAAGTTCCTACTTATTTTGTAGCAATTTATTTCTGTTGCATATAACTGTACTTCCTTTTTTTTTTCTTCCCATCATGATATACAAATAGGCCACCTGCAAGCTCTTTATTAAATACTAATCTCCCACAAGTGCTTCTTTTCAATTATGTGCGCTCAAGAGGTCATCAGCAACACCAAGGTTTTACTTTGAAGTAGGGCTACAAATAAGCTCATCAAGAGCCATCTATATTAACATTAGGTTGCACTTTGAAAGAAAAAAAAAGAAAACTGCAACGTGAGCATTTGTGCAAAAATGAAGTTGTTGCTCACAAAATCTGATCTAATCCATTGCTCTCAATGTTGATGGCTAGTTTACAGGTGCAACCAAACAAACAGGTGCCAACTTGCACAGGGTCATGACGAACAGCCGTGGGACACGCGCAGACACATGCAAGCTAGACCGCCAAGGACAACTGTTATGTCTACCATATTTACCTGTCCTTTCCGTCTGGTTGCTGGAGTCTAGCTTTGGTGAAGCAGACACAGATTTCCGGCTCTGCATTGCAGAGCTGGATCCAGAGCACGAGCCAGAGTCTGAGTCGCTTTCGGACACATTGGAACTGTTGCTTGCAGCATCTGATGCATCCATGGTGCCTGCAGAATAATGAAACAAAAGAATTCCTTTGTTACTAATTTCAAAACTATGCGACACATGTACCCATAGATTTAATGGATATGCCCAATCTGGAAAAAAAATACATTATGGAGTTTTACGTGCCAAAACCATGATCTGATTATGAGGCACGCCGTAGTGGAGGACTCCAGAAGTTTGGACCACCTGGAATTCTTTAATGTGCACCTAAATCTAATTACACGAGTGTTTTCACATTTCGCCCCCATCAAAATGAGGCTGCCGTGGTCGGGATTCGATCCTTCAACCTCGTGCTTAGCAGACCAACACCATAGCCACTAAGCAACCACGGCGGGTATGCTCAATCTGGAGACAGCTTTGCAGCATGTTTATGCAGTGAAGAAGCACTACTTTGCTTCCTTTGCATGCCGCACCTCACCTTACCTAAAAAGTATTTTGGAGCAACAAAGTCTGGTGATGAATTCCACTGACAATTAAAGTATACATATAAATACAGCCACACGTACAGCATCTGGTTGTAGTCATGTGTATTATTAACACTATGACAGCACACTTAAGCACCAACGTTTTGTGCGCTCTATGGTTATTGCAGAACTATACTTGGAGCACAAGGCAGACTAGACGTCACCAAATAACCCTTCCCAGTACCCAACTAAGGCACTAAAGCCATCCTTTTCGTAAGCACGTTTTTGGAGCTTGCTTGTTACCAAGCCCTATATTATGTCTACAGATTAAATTGCTACAATATTGTGCTCACAGGCAGAAATAAAGCTACACCCAGTGTCATGGTCATCTTCAGCCGACTGGCATGGACCATGAGCCTAGCACAAACCATGAACCTAGCACATCAAGAAGCTGCAGTGCCACGGAACAAGGCAGATCTAATCTGGAGAGAAATAGGAGGGAGGAAACATATGCAGGTTCACCAGCTTATGTTATGGTTAGCTGCGCTGTTTACGATCTCGACCCTTTAAAACTTAAACATGCTCCAAAAAATTTTCTTTTCATTACAGCATTCATTTTTCTTAAATTTTATCAACTGAGTAGCTATTTCATCAATTGCATGAAAAAAGCTTCCTTAGGAATGCCAGCAAATATACCACAGGCTCCTCGATTAGCAATATTTTGCCTTTCAATCCATGCAGAATTCTTTTTTTATTTTTTTAAGTTTCTCTGTACTCACAGCACAACTTTGCAGCCTTGAAGGGTCCCTGACAGGATGTTACAACGAAACTGGTAAGGGGAGTTCCAAAACCATTTTCATCCAACAGTCACCAGCTTCACTTTGGTCAGCTAGAAGGGTGCCAAGTCAACCAACTTTGAAATAGAAGTCCGAGCCTTCTGGCTAAGATCAATTTTAATTTGAGCAGCATACCTAGCACCTAAGGCCCAAACAATGAAACATTCCTTCGACCTCTTCTTAACCTCACATGCGAGGCCTCCTTCAGCAAAGGACCGATAAAGGAAGCGAGCCGAACGTCTGGATTCGAGAACATCTCTTAAAAGCTTTACACGAACAGCATTATTCAATAAAAAGAAGTTGTATCGTCACACAAATTTTTAAATTGAAATGCTAATATAGAGCTGCATGGACACATTTTTTCTAGTTTTGTTTACTAAGCATGAGAAAGTATCACATTCTAGTGCAAAACCTGATGTGTTCCAGCAGCACTGGCATGCCAGCATCGTGCAACGCTTAGCAATGCTATTGTTGCGGAAAGTACTGCGCACATTCTGCCGACGATGGCGCCTGGCACCGTTCTCGCGCTTCTCCGCAGGCGGGCAACAGAGTGCATGCGCAACAGGCACGTACCCAGCCCTGCCCTCTCCCCCCCCCCCCCCCTCTCCCTGCCTCGCCCATGCTACCAATACTCACACACATTCCTAAAGCGCCGCCAAATCAATGTTGACACTTGACAGCTATTCGGTGGTTAACATTTTACTGCCTTTTTCATTCCTTTTGTACGACGGTATTTATCAGCATCTCCTGGGGTGTGAAGGCCAGTTTTCTCATCGATTCGGTGCCCGCGTGATTAACTCGAGATGCGTTCAGTTGTCACCATCTATTCAACAGTCATGCGCAACGCTGTTGCTTCGTTAGTTCAACCTTCTTTGTTTAGACTGATCCAGGGACCAGGAAAGGGATTCGGTTTGTAGTCAGCTGGTCTTTATGCTTGAGGAACGAGTTGCAGCCAGAGAAAACGCCAGTTTTTGACTTTTCCTTTTGCTTCATTATTTCCTAGAGTGGCAGCTCGCCACAACGCCTGCAGATCGTCGGAACCATATACCCGCAATATGGGTTAAATAAAGTGCAAACTAAAATAATGCGAAAAAGCGTCCATTACCAAACCCTGCAATCACCTTTAAACCCATAAGCAATATGACTGTCACCCGTTGCGTCTTGTTTTTCCCAAATCGTACAGCACTTTTTGTGCAAAATTGGCAACTGGAAACAAGAGTTGCAAGGAGTTGAGAAATTAAGCCAAGGCAACAGCCAAACAGGAAGGAAAAGTGAAAATTAACAAATTTAACCATTGTTTATGAAAATATTTACGGATCAACATCTTTTTATTTAAAGAGGAAGTAGAGAAAACACTGCCGGAAGTGGAGAACAATTCTGTGTATGTTGAATGACAATTCTACCGTTATCAGTCGAGCCGTTTGACGTAGCCACTTCTCTGCTGTGTTATTTAGGTGTTTTTCTAACCTTTCGCGGTGGGCACAGTACGTCTAGAACCGCAGCGTCCTGCGCTCTACGCGGTTGTATGGGACTGGTGGCCACGCATCATTACACATCTTCCCAAATAACAATACCAGTCGGTTTTGGCACTTCACTTGGTAGAACAGTAAACGAGAGATTCAAAAGGACTGTGATTGTTTCGCAAATATATATTTCTCTATAATTCTTGTAGAACTAAATAAAGAGAAACAACGAAGAAAAAGAGAATGCTACTATGGTCGGATACAACTTAAGCCTGAAGTGAAGCTCCGCACCGGGGTTTAAATTGTTGTGTTGGGTGAGGGAATAAACGCGAGTTAATGACACCTTAGTTGAAATCAAGAAAAACAAATGGGCATGGGCAAGACACGTAATGAGGAGGGAAGATAACCGATGGTCATTAAGGGTTACGGACTGGATTCCAAGGGAAGGGAAGCTTAGCAGGGGGCAGCAGAAAGTTAGGTGGGCGGATGAGATTAAGAAGTTTGCAGGGACAACATGGCCACAATTAGTACATGACCGGGGCAGTTGGAGAAGCATGGGAGAGGCCTCTGCCCTGCAGTGGGCGTAACCAGGCTGATGATTATGATGATGAAGCCCCGCGCACACCCTCATAACCGCCAGCCACTGTTCCACCGCGAGGCTGCAAATAATGTGTACTTCAAGCTTTTCCTGTTACCCAAATAAGGTGGTAACCACAAATATAAAATTATTAGCGCATAATTTTATACGTTTTCCCTCACCTACTATATTGGAATGGTGAAAGACTAACTCTTTATTGAAGTGAAATAAAATGCTTGCTTCGCTGCAACTATTTATTGTCGAGTTTCATTTCAGTTGGCAGTAAAATTTCATGAGTAAAACAGGCTCAGCAGTGAAATGAACTGTACCACAGATTTTTGAAGATTTAATTAATTCTGGAGTTTTATGTGCCAAAACAACGATCTGATAATGAGGCACGCCGTAGTAGGGGACTACGAAAATTTGGACCCCCTGGGGTTCTTTAACACGCACCTAAATCTAGATAGACGGGTGTTTTCGCATTTCGCCCACATTGAACTGCAGCCGCCGTGGTCGCATTTCGATGGGGACACGACCTCGTGCTTAGCAGCCCAACACCATAGCCACTAAACAACCACCGCGGGTAGACTTTTGAAGAGTGAAATGCTCAGACTCCATGTGCTTTGTCCATGCCTGTTGCACACCTCATTGCTTCTGTCTAAGGCTGCACACCTCATTGCTTCTGAAAAGACTCTTCAAGAACAGCAGACCCTCCGGAGAGTACGACACAACTTTGAAAAGGTCTCATAACGATGATTTTGTTTGCTTCTGTGATTGGCTGGCGGAGTAACACAACCCTGCACGGTCTGTGTGCCTTGGTTGCCAACTGCTGTTTTTTTTTTTTTAAGTTGTATGCTACTACAGAAATCTACTAGGGAGAGAGAGAGGCCTTTGTCCTGCAGTGGTCATAAAACAGGCTGATGATAATGATAAAAACCTTTATTTTCCACTTTCGCTTGTTTACTTGTTCTTGGCAGTGTTCTTCCTGTGCGAGTCAATTCGATGTGGTTCCTTGTTTGTCAAGTAAAAAAGATGTGTATCTCAGACATACTACCTGTGAGATACACCTTATTTCATTTCTCTTTTGCAGATTTATACGTCTTTATGGTGAATGGTGGGCGTTATTCCCATTTGTATTAGTAAAGGTAAACCCCCCCTCCCCATATGCATAGAAAAGTTACCTTGGGTAGGGCACCTCCCCCCCCCCCCCCCCGAAAAAAAATCCTGGGTATGTGCATGATGTGCAAGCAAACATCCTGGGGCCAAGCAGTGAGGGGAAGCCATGGAGGAAGGAAAAAGATGGGAGGCAGCATTACGTCACGCAGCCAGCCTGGCAAGCGAACGCTCAATAAAGCCCATGCATTTGCTCAGTGCTAACACAACCTGTGACCTCTTGCATCGAGATGAAGGAGCAAGAATCCAGATTTCATGAGAAGTTTGGCTCCCTGTAGCTATGCCAGTAGCTTTTATTCGGTGCATGCTTGTTCAGATGCCCTGTCGCGATTCTCCCTGCAGAACGGGAACACTAAAACCAACCGTGCATTTTGATGTGCGATCACATGTTGGACCGACAGGTTTGGCTTCAATCGCACTGTGGTACGCTCCCTCCCATCATTGCCTCCCTCCATGTGTGAAGCGCTTGTTCAGGGCCAGAAGCGGCTTGAGGACGCATGGAAGTAGTCTCGGAGGTACCTTGCGCTGAGGAAGCACCCAGAAAGCCTTAACTGAGGGCCCCTCATTAGGGAGCTTTCAGAGTGACATAAGGCAGCCTGGCCTCACTCAATGAAAGCTTCCTTAATGAGGCAAGGAAGATTTCATTGCATACTAAAAAGATTTTGCGTCAAAACAACACGCATAAGAAAGACGACACCACGGGCGCTTTTTCGACATATATAGCCCTGCAAAACACCGCGCGTGCATACAAGGCAACATGGAGTAAAAAGTCTTTATCAGAGTAGGCGCGATAGAAACTTCAGCTCAGCCTCGTAAAGGAAAACCGATGCGTCACTAATACAGTTCAGACCCACTTTCTTGATGTAGAAGGCTTCCAATGTTTCACGCGATGTCCAATGCCTGCCTCTACCCAGAATCCTCGCATCGTGGAACCGTGGAAAGCAATCGGTGCAAGCCCTGCAGTGATCCACAAGTCGCTCGCCTTCATTATTTTTTATACCTTTTGCATGCTCCCTAAGCACCTGTGGTGTCGTCGTCTTTCTTGTGCGTGTTGTTTTGGTGCAAAATCTTTCTAGTATGCAAGATCGCCAATTAGCCCAGCAGTTAACTCTTCTGAAGATTTCATCGTTTGGCTCTAGGTTTTCACGCCTGCGATCAGGACCACGTCAGTGTCTCAATGGCATTGCGTTCAGCATCCACATACCAGCCGGGGACCCCGCTTGCTGCTGATCTAGGGGGCTTGGCTCACCATCACCAGTCCTCCCAAGAAACCTGCGAGGATGGTGTCGAGACCTCTGCCCCCGATGACCGACCGCCTTGGAGCAAGCACTGTTTTACATTGGCTGTGAGAATTTCCTCATACAGATTTGTTATCCTTTTTTGGCTTAATGTGCGAGTTGCTCACATAAAGATACATCTGCATAGTTGTATCTAAAAGTACTGCCAAGACTCAATATTTTTCACGGAATGTTTTCTCACAAGAATTTTGTGTTTGAAAAAGCTACAAGTGGGTAAACATTACCCTTCTTTCAAGTAGTGGCATTCCGCTCGACATTTATTCTGTGACCATAGCTATGTCTCGCCTCCTTGCGGTGATGTAGTGTGGTGACACGATTTTTGTCTACTTCAGGTCAATTTGAACCGTGTGCTCCCACACTTTTTTCCAATGTAGTTTTTCTTGTTACTGTGGCCTCAAAATGTTTATGTACAGCACTTCTGTTTCCTACAGCGTGCAGTCTGCAGCGAGCGCATTACAGCACTGAGAAACGTGAATGTTATGTCTGTACTGTTGTCAACCTTGGTCATGTTATCTCCCCTCGCATTCTTCCATGCAGCCTCAAAAGCTTCCATGAAGGCCAGATTTTCGAGTCTTTATTTCACCACTTCCCTCACACACTATAGAAATGCATGTGCACTGACAAGAGCTGTAGCAGACAATCTGTATTCTCTGGCGGACGTGTGCCAAACAGCTGCATTGATTGTAGTTGTGCAGCAGTGTATTGCATCAGTGTATCCAAATTAGGATTTACATGCTGGGCTTATTTTTCAGTAGCCACAAATGTTTAAGTCACCTGTGGAACGAACATAGCACAATTCTAACCTTCGAACTAAACTCTTCGACATTACTTCTCCCACAAGCAATCAAAAACATAATTGATTTCATTAATTAGGCTTCATACTAATTAATTTACAGCACATATTGCAATTTACAAATTGTAGCTAGTGAACTTCCAAGGCATACCAACTTGGGAATGATTTCCAAGGATGACATTAATTTAGATATATGTCGTTAACCCTGGGATAAAAATGCACTGTTCTGCTTACTTTTCGAAGAAAATGTTTCGTGCATTGAAGCAGAAAAGGAACCAGAATGGCAGTGTTTTGCTGCACATTTTGAAAATTTAAATCTCGAGCTGCTGTCATCCTGAGAATTTTTGTAAGTGGATACGCCTTGCGAACTCACCGGCCAGAAACAGCAACAATATTTCAAACATGCTTGAATATATTTGTTTCAAATTTTCGTTTACGTTATTTTACAGCTGCCTTAAAAGACTGACAAAACTAACTTCAGACTCAATGAATGACTTAATTTGACTTCAAAAATGCCTGTGCACTTAGACCAGATCACGCTTGATGTTAGTTTCCACAATTGCTACCTTGGGCAAGCTTAATAAAGAGAAAATGAGACATTCAAACAATCGCAGCAATTGCTACAAAGGAAACCCATATGGATTCCTCGAAAGCAAAGCTTCGCAGTTGGAGGATAATTCATCCTGGTCCGGGACTCAAGCCAGGACGCCGCCTTTCTGGGGCAGCCGCTCTACCATCCGAGCTAACCAGGCGGCTAGCAGATGCTAGGGCGAAGTCGAACTTATCAATTCTGTAGCAAAAGCAAGTGTTTGACGTAATAGTTCTGCAGAAAGACGCAAGGTGGAGGGGAGTATACTGTGGCTGTTAGTCTCCCTAGACTCTGCGACACTGCCCATATATAGCAACAGCAGGTTTAAAATTTAACTAATGCCACACTGAGGATACTGTGGCCGCAGAAGTTGTCTACCACTCTTGGGTCATGCAAGCCATGCAGGAAGCATACCCTGCAATGGCCATAACTGGCTTTTCATGGGTCCCTACCTTATGAAGGCCTCGACCTTCTGGAAAAACAACTGGCGGCTGACAGTGTTTTTAGCAATTTTGCTGCAAGCTCTTTTCTCGGCCTCAAAAGCTTTGCCACATTCTACAAGGCTACAATCCCTAGGTCGCTGTGGCTGGCATTAAAGACTGCACGCATAATTTTTATCCTGTGCTGTCTACCACAAAATG
Organism: Dermacentor albipictus; assembly: GCF_038994185.2. Classification (NCBI taxonomy): domain Eukaryota; kingdom Metazoa; phylum Arthropoda; class Arachnida; order Ixodida; family Ixodidae; genus Dermacentor; species Dermacentor albipictus. The sequence goes on along the minus strand of NC_091821.1, from coordinate 352,723,934 downwards.
CTACTTGAAGTAAATGTACTGGACAGACGACAAAAAGGTTAAACACGGAAGTGCTTTGACAGTTCATTCAGTAATTAACTTCTAAATACTTACTTTACAGAACACTGTAGCCGGTGAGCTTGCCAGACTATCTACTAGATATTAATTTCCATGATGACACCAGTTTCGAGATATTTCAAAAAGTGTGGAATGAAATACATGGGAGTTTCAGTTAATTATGTGGTTCAATGCATAAAAAGTCATTTTGTTAAAAAAAATTTAAGTCATACAACAGTGCTTCTTTAGGGCAAGTTTTATGGCACCTATCTCCAAACTGGCGTCATTCTGGAAATTCATAACAAATGGATACACCTTGCAATCTTGCTGGCTACAATTCTTAAATAGCAATATGTGCTGTAAATTCAAAAAGTAATTAGAGCATTTTTGTTCGCTTAATGCATTTCAGCTTCTCATTAAGTGTTGTCCAGGCTTCTGAATAATCCAGCTCAAGAACAAGAATTACGTTTCTACAACAAGCTATTTTTAAATCTACGAAACTTGAAAATATCACCCTGTATAAATTGGTTAATATTATGCTCAGCATAATCAGACGTTCACTTCTTTGAATACACAGGAAGCTACAATTGAAGGGCATAAACAAAGGCTTGCGAGTGAAATGGCAGTGGACTACTCATTCATATCTTGTACCTCAGTTACACCGGCCCTTTCAAAGTTCCTTGAACCAAAGATCATTCACTTCAAGAGAAAACGCACGCTCACATGGGAGCATTGAAGGAGGCCTGTAGTTTAAGGGAGTTTTGAGTTAAGGGAGCCTGCATTTGTCCTTTGAAATCTCAAGGGAAGACTCGTGAGCCTAGAGGCTGTCCGAATGAAGAAAAAAATAAAGTTCTGTATAGATACAAAAATTTAATTTTTACCTGTTAAAAGCACATTTCACTGTAAGACATTTCTAGACACTGAACGCTCTCTAGACACCTACAATCTCAATCATGGGTGCGTCGGTACAGCAAGGCTGGCACGGCCTGTCGCAATCGGCAACATCGACACGGCATGGGTGTTCCATACAATTTGGTTATCGGCTGCTACACATTGAAGTGCCCTCGCATGTTTTCTGCGCGACGGCTTTTTTTTCATTCACCACTTGTGTTTTAGGATATGTTGCGGTTTCTGTTAAAAGATTCAGGCAGAGACCATCTGGAGACTGCGTAGCACTGACAGATATCCATTTAACTAATATTCCTTTGAAAGCTCTATGCTCCTCAACTTCAGAGGACCTTCGGTATTGCTACATCTCAAAACCACAAAGGGCGTAAATTCAATGTTTGCCGTGTGTCAAACCACTGCACCTCCTATCCAGAAGTCAACGCGGCATGGACAAAGCGCTCACCCCACCATTCACTAGAAACCGGAGGAAAGGCCGAAAGGGAGGGAACCACAACAACAAATTGATATGCACAGTTAATTTAACAAGCTAAATCACCACCAATCTTTCAGCACTTATCCAGCCATCAAGACAGTGCGTAAACTGGCTGCTTCAAGGCTCCGCAAAAGGCCCTCAGGCGCCTTTCACCTGGCAGACTGAGCAACAAAGAAAGGCGGGGACGACAAACAAACTAGGCATTACCGATTCCTTTCTTTCAAAGATTCCACACCAGTTTCTTCAAAGAAAATTACTGCAGGTTATGGTGAGCATGGCATGGCAACGAAGTCAACCATGGTGATTTGCTGCTGGACAGTCTTCAGATTCCATAGTTGACTTGCCCAAGACGACAGTATTAAAAGCAGACTTTTACGAGAGCAAGGCCAGAGTTGCCAATGTGAACTGAGACGTTTAACTTGCTCCTGCATAGTAGGCTTCAGTACTGGAGCCATGTAACTAAGCTAAACAAACCCTTTTTCCTTCATTTTCTGCAACTTGACGTCGTAGACTATGGGCTTTGTGGATTCCATGCCCAGATTGCCACCCTAGCCGCAACAATACGCTTGCGAGACTGGTGCATTAGCTCTGAAATGAACCACCAACCTCCTGGAATATGCCGATCAGAAGAATGCATCTATGACCATGATATCGAGAATGACCTTGAATTGAACTTTCAAACTGGCAGGGAGAGCTATGCGAACAGCTGGAGGTAGCAAGATCTTGACGACGGCTAGTTGGTTCATACAGCTGGAGGTGTTATGGCCGACTAGTACCTCCTCGGGCTACTTGTCTATGCTTGTGGGCATGCATAAATACATTTTACGTACTTTGCCAACAATAGGGTACGCTGGTACTTAATTCCGCAAGTACAAGTTGAAGTTAAAAAAAACTGCACTGCTTTTCCTCCATGAATACCTTCATTGCCTGCTAAAGGTTGCCTGGTGCCCACTTGTCTACCCAGCACCTTTCTGCAAGATATCTTACTGCCACAGCTGCAAGTTCATAGTTGTCTTCAACAGATGTCATAATGAAGGGCACCAGATGCATAGCATGCTCTGTTCAGCCTAGGGCTACATTCCCCAATGATATTCAGTCTGGTCCCGCGTTCTTTACCAGCGCTAAACATTGCTATGCATGCAAATGTGCAATTCCAATAAAATGGGTTGGGAACATTGCAACACAAACCTGCCCATCGCTTAGTAGAATCGGCACTGGTCTGCTTAAGTTGGATATGATGAACCAGTGTATTTAAAACATTTCAGCTGATTACCATTTTCACTTGGGAAAATAGATTGTACCTTCCCAGCAACTTCTCTTGCTTACTACGTACTAATATTTGCATGTCATCAAAAGTACAACAGCACAATTTACAATCATAGGTTATCTCACCATGCTTCCTTCATTAGGTCACGCCAAGTCTGCTACGCTTCAAATGTCAGTGCCTGGTCGATAGCTTGAAACAGACATTCCTTTGTACAAACCATGCGCACCAGTCATAACTGGCTTCACCTGAATGCTTTTTCAATCTTTATTCGTCAAATATTTTGGAAAAAATTTGTTTTGCATTTCCAAAGTGCTACCCACAGCATTAACACACTACACAACCACAACAATCCATGTGGGAATCGAGCAGCAATTACCAGGAACTTCATTCTTGCCTTACAGTGGCCCTACAATGCCCACAATATGTTTAATCAAGCATAATGCACTATACCTTTCAGTTATCCACTTGCAGCATCCTAGGTTGACTTGGTGAAGTGCAGTAATATTTCACAGTAGATGCTGATGCCAGGTTTTTTACTTACCTGATACCCAGCACTACAATGTCCAAACCAACAAAAACCAACGGCAAAAGATGTTTAGTGTACCAAAAATACGCAGGATGAATATCAGTTGGCACATGTAATGGTCCCCGTTGCACTGAGAATGACATTTTTCTAAATTATATCCAAATTGTCACTACTGTCAAAAGGTGACTGGCCAAGTGAAAAGACACTTCACTATAATTCTGCCAAAGTAGAATATCACCGAATTGCTTCAGCAAATACTAACATCAGTTATATGGCCTGTATAAGTTCATGATTCCTAGCAGGTCTGATAGGTATGTTATGGATGAAAAGGGACCCTCAATTACTAGCAGCTAGGGCAGCACAACTAACAGCATGGCAATGAATCTCCCACGTGCAGTCTGAATCCAAATGTAAATGATGCGCTCTGACACTTGCACCTTGCAAAGGAAACACAAGGAACGTCACGGAATAGTTGCACAACGGCTACGAAACGACTCGAAAAGCAGCAACCCTCGATTGGTACCGCAGCGACAGAACCGAACTAAACCGAAGCTGTTGTCGCCACCATTTTTCATACATCGACAACAGAAGAGGGAAGGCTAGTATCAATTGCGCTACCGTCTCGAATACCGATTCACCAATTGCTAGACACAGAAAACAAGGAATTAGAAATCACAGGCTTATTTCAGTAATAATCATGAAGCCGTAACGTGCGAGGCTACTGGCCACAGCATAGCCAGCGGCCAGGCGCTGGCGAAACAGGCGTTATTTGCTAAAATGGGTCCACGCAAGATCGCAAATTCAACAAGGTCAATTGAAAGTCAAGCAAACAAAGGATCGAACTCGCACACGAAAACCGTGAAACACTTTCAATTAATCACAATTAAGTGTGCCTCAAAAGGTGCTCAAGCACGTTAGCAATGCAGAAGGGTCGGCTCGGTGGGGTAACGAGTTCGACGCGAAAAAACACGATGCGCACGTCAGCTAAGCCACGTAGAACGACAAGGTAGGAAGGTAATGTAATGTACTAACTGATAGGCGACTACGCACTGATCAACTAAACTGCTCAGGAAAGGAGGTACAGCCTATCTAAAATGTCAACAAACACCCAACAGCCACGAAGAAAACCGAGCAGGGACGGGCACGCCGCACCTAACACGCTTAGTGCACACCGCGGCGTGGTAAAGGTAAGGGCAACTAATGGAACCACAAGAACGAACTAACTAGTACCCACTAGCAACGAAAATAACTAAAGACACGGGGCGGCGCCAAATTCGAATGCAGAAGCAAGGGCTCCTACCTCCGAAGGGCTGCAGACGCTCCGTAGCCGACGTGGAGGGTTAGGCCTAACACGCCGATGGGGCTGTAGGGCAACGTCGCCGGCACTAATCCACAAGCTGAAGCACAGTTCCGGGTAAAATAGTCACTCCCGGAGTCCAAACAACAGTCCGGAGCAGCACAGGACGCAAATCCAGAGGTCTCCGACCCCAACGTAGGTGAAGACTTCCTGCTTAGAAGACCTTCGAGCCCGCTGTCGCCAAGATGGCTCCGCGGCCCACGGATGCCATCATGGTCAGGTCGAACTTCCTCGAAGGAGACGCGAAATTTCTTGCAGCGGACGCCGTCAGCTATAATCACTCAATAGAGGGTCCGTTTCTTCGCTAAAATGGTTAGCTATTCCAGAGAATCACTACAGCCGCGACAGAGGCACCGATTTCGAGGGAGCACGCGAGCTGCGCAACGTAGCTGGCCCCATTGTAGCCGCCATGTTTAAAGCCGCTCCTTCCCCGTCAATGCGCCGTGACGTTGTGCGTACCGCGTGATCACTGGGATACCGCGACTTTTTGAATATAAGCCGCATACAACTTCCAGCGCTTGCTGCGGCAAACGAGGCGCTGAATGCGCCGGCACTTGCCAACGATCCGGTACGATATCGGGAGATACATTTGCACTCTCGCACCACTGAACACAATCACCAGCTCATAGCCGCTAGAGCAGTTCCCAGAGTCTGGTTTAATTAAAACAGCTGCGCATTGTCTAATTCATATTTTATTTACAGCACTAATTGGTACAGCATGGTCAGTCATACGTCAAAGCCTCTTCGCTTTGCGTGGTCTTGGACACTTCTCGGGAGCCGGTGTTCTGTCGGTGATAGAAATTACGGTGAGGCCGCCCATTTGGAGACCTTTGATGGATGCCTGAAATGGAAATACCACGTGCGCTGCTTGTAATAACTGAATCGTAGCGCTATTACTCTCCTGCCCCCCAAAAATAACAACCTGCGGCTGCTAAATGGCGCCACTAAAATCTATGCAGCCACATCATATATATGATGGCAATGGTCCATGTGAACTGCAATATGTAATGAAAATATAACTTGGTATGAAGAAAACATACAAGCCAGATTTCTTTGCACTGCCAGGCACAGCGAGTAACAATGCACAAACTGTTTAAAAACATATTTACTTAATAAGCTAACATCAACTCGCAGTCCAAAGTTAAACAATTTCAATTCTTTTTCATTACATTTACTTCAGGTAAATAAATGGAAGAACACTAACGAGCAGCACAAACAGTAGAACTTGAAACAGGAAAGGTTCCTACGGACAACCCATTTTTATAATGGTACAAGAGAGAAAAAGAACAAGTCTACTTGTTACAGCCCTATTAGATAAGCATATCCATCCTTGATGAGCCTATGCCGCGGGGGCATGGGAGGAGAGGTACTAGAACCGACAGGGTTTTACATCTTTAACACTACAGTAAGGACTATAATGGTTGAAACTGCAGGAGGGGCACCTTCATCAAAATGCAACCACAATGACTGCTTCCATCCAGCAACCTCGCAGGCTTGTGCCCAAGTCAGACGGGCAAATTTAGTGACACTTCGAGTGAATGCACTTTGCGTCACTGAGTGTCATTTCGGCGACATGGTGCTAGATGGTAAAATTCAGTGTAATTCGGCATTGATGACAACTACAATTTAGATTTTTAGAAACGGTTATTCTTTTATTACAAAAAGAAATGCTTATTTAGAAGGAAGTTTACAATAAAAATATCATAATCTCGTTAACACATCTGCTTTGAATCAATACAAGCACGGAACATAACTAAAATCCAAAAAGTGAAAGTGGCGGATTCCACTGAGAGCGAGTGGTTTCAAGCCTATTTTGGCTTCACTGAGGTCGTAAACACACTCGTAACATCTGAAATCATGAAAGTGATCTTGAAACTATCGAGGCTACACATTTCAGCACGGTGAAAAGAGTTTGTCAAACACACTCGCTGGCAAGTACGCTTCACAGCAAGTGTGACTAGACCTTTTCATCTGACAGCCGCCTGCAAATGACATTGAAGGCAAAATGAACTCGCTCGAGGTGTCATTAAATTTGCCCGTCTGACTGGGGTATTAAGTAGGCTATGGTATTCTACTATGAAGCTCATGATCAAAAGTTACTTGTCCATCACTGTTATCTGTTTAGATGCACTCCCCGCCGAAGCCAGTCAGTCGCCTCACTTCACAATACACCCAATATTGGCACTGCCCAAATGCCGTAGCTTTCTGCAATTGAACAGTCGCATATTTTGCAGGACACAGCTTAGAATTCCCGACACTTAAGAATTGTATGGCCTGCTTACAAATAAATACTACTATGCTGACTTTTGCGGACCAGACATTAAACAAAACCACTAGAATGAAGGCTATGCATTCGTAATGAAAAAAGAGAAGTATTAAGCGTACCCTCTCAACCAGTTTAATGGTTGATTACACAGTCACATTCAGCTTTTTCATGCTAGGCAACATCACAGATGTGGCAGCAAATGCAGCACACTTCACATGACCAGAAAATTTCTGCTAGTGGCCCATTTCTGAACTTCAGCACATGGAGCATGGCCAACACTTCATATAAGCTTTCACTGGCCACTAACCACTGTCTGGCCTCGTGTGTACCAGCTTCAAAGTTGCGGATTAGACTAGGGTGCACAAAGCTCGCACAAGAGCACGCTAAAAACATTCTCCAGGGTGCAAAAACGGCACTTCTGCATGCGGCGACATTGCTCTCAGCCTGTCCACAATGCACCAGCTGCACACAAAGCAGGCCTCATTCTTGCTTGAAGCTTCTCATGCTTCAACACTGTGCACAGTGAACGAATATTATAGGTAATGCCAGATTTACAATGCATATCATTTCATGTCCTTGCTTACTGCAGCAAAGAAAAATTCAAAACGAAATTGCAGTGTCTTAAGACATGAAAACTACCTAAGCAAACATCAGCAAGGTATGCTGGAAAACTCATCTTTAGGAGAATAGTTCAAATACCTAATGGGTTTACCCTTTCATACTGGCTCCCTGTATACAAAATGAATACTCAGATGGTGTTTTACTCACCAGCCTGCCGGGTCCAAGGCCCTTGACAATAACCCGAATGTTCTTGATCTCCCTCAGCTGGGCCACCTAATTGTGTACACATGCCACCACTCACACAGACTGCTTCCAAAGATGTGCCGATTCTCACAGGTTCTAACATTAAGCCTACTGCTAAGAACTTTCAAACCACTCACAAGTACCACTCTTCAAAGCTGCCACTTTTCCTTCACTATAAGAGCTACTTTGCTACCAGCCTCCCAGAAATGTGGAGAGTCTCATACATTAAAGAGTCTCATAGTCTCGTACATTAAAGAGCACAAAGGTAGCACTGTACATACACTTTACTAATTAGTGTTACAGGTCACTCTTCTCATGGGAGTATTGAAAATTCTTTTAGGCCCAGTAATTGCCAACATGAATTATTAAGCTTACAAACTTAAACTGTTCTAGTAAAAGTTTGTACATGCAGTTTGTGCAGCTAAGATTTAATAAGCAGGGCTTGTTGCACTGATAAACAAGCTTACTGCTTGAGCACGTTAAAGCTACATGTGCGTGCTAATTAGTAACTTACGTCAACCATTCAGTCTCATTCTGTTATATAGCGGCACCATTTTCCACAGCAATTACCTGAAATAGCTCATCCTTTGCACTTCACTGAGGTTAACATTCTACAGCACATGTGGCTACGAGTTGCATAGCAGAGGGCTCAAGTTGTGGGGTTATCAGGTGCACCAAGAACTAATTACACGAGTGGTTTTGTATTATGCCGTGACTGAAACGTAGGTACATGCAAGCCGAACTCCCAACGCTGAGCTCGGCAGCCACACTATTATTTTGAAAAGGCTGCAGACTAAGGCTATGCACTATGTGCAAGGCTATGCACATGTAAAGGCTATGCGGAAAAATAGTAGTGAATGCTTGCAGGGCCGCAGTTTAAAATCAACACTGTTTCTTGCTCACAGTTTTCGCTGAACCAATGTTACAAGTTTTGTTCTCTATGGATCAGACAAGTTGACAGACAAATTGCACTTTCAATTTTGAGCAAATATAATGCTAGAGTAGCATTGCGCATTGCAAGAAAGCTTAATTTCAGAGTTTCTGAAATTCAATTGTATTTGTCAGCTAATCCACCATTGCAATACGCGATATCACAGTCTTCCTATCACTACTGCCACACTTAAGCTCCAAATGCATATATGAATTAGCATGCGCCACATTGAAAAGCACACGAACTAACAACTAGCTACAACATTCAATGCATCAATAATGGAACGAATTTGCATGTTCCTTGCAGTGGTCTAACAAGATCACAGAAAGTATGTCATATGAATGGCTTACGCCAATGTCGCCAGGCTGCCATAATAGCATGCTGAACAGCCTAGCCTCAAGACCGGTCTGCTTATTTACAGTTTACTTTGGCAACGGTCAGTACTCTAATTTGGTGTGCTTGATGTAGCTAGCTGCATGCCATTTGCAATACAAAAAATAAGCAGGGAGGGACATATTTTAGCTCTGTCGCAGAAAAACTCACATGGCTGAAGCTGAGAGCTGCAGCTTGGGCAGCAACTGTGGTGCCCTTCTTGGCATTCCTGTATCCTTCGGTGCCCTAAGGAAAAAAGCACATTCCTTGTGATTAAATAAAGCAAATAGAAAGGCTGCAGGAGCCATGAGAGGTTGTGAACAGCATACTTACACCCGATTTTCTTGTAAGGCACTTCCCTGCATCCAAACAAGCAAAAAAAGAAATCGCAATTAGAAAATATGCAGAAGTTTCACTGTGTGGTAGGAGCCATGAAAAAAAAAAACTATTCTTATATTTTAAAAAATTTTGTGACCATGTAAAAACTTTCAGGACAAAGTATATACAGGTAAACAATGCCACCATTGAACAATAAACAAAGGCCAGATAACCAATTTCACTCCAATAAATATCACTAGAAACATATGCCATTTGCTAAACAATTTGAGCACTTAAGTCCAAACAAACAATGTTTCGTTATGATCAAGTGACTCTCATTAAGAGCAACTGCATAATTGTACCTGGCATTCGTGCAAACCCCAGACACAGTGCACTAACTGTACACTGCTAGCTCAGGGTCAACATAGCGAGCAAGGCCTTTTACTGTCCACAGCTGAGTTTGTCCAACAGCAGCACTTTTTAAGTCTGCAGAGACAGCAATAGCTGTGGGTGCACAGGTCTTGGAAATATGAAAAAGGCTCTTGGCTGAGCTAACCTATACAGTCCCTTTATTATTGAAGTAATCATATGTAATTAACAGAGCAATCAAATTTAATCAATTAAGGAAACTTACAAATGTAACGTCCAAATATACCGATTTAAATGCCTTGGAAATGTGTGCCATACCCAACTATCAGTCAGGCAAGTTTCTTGGAATGGCGCAATGCAAATATATTTAAATCTGATCAAGTTAACGTTGAGAGGAAAACAATATACAACATGCCAGCAGACCCAGTGCAGCAAAACATGAACAAGAGAGTTACCTTGATCTCACGGACCTGATGAGTCAGTGAGCGTCATTAATGTGTTGTTCAGACTGCACTTGATGTGACAGATTGGAAGGTCCCGAAAAGGAACGCCGTCAATCATCATACTGGGCGTGTCTTCGTCTGGAAACATGGACCACCTAACAGAAAGATAACGAAATTCACATAAACTGATCGTCCATGTACGAAATTAAAAAAAAAATGATGGGGCAGGAGGGTTAACGAGGATGAAAGTGCTTTCATTAACTTGCAGTAAAAATATAAAGCAAGCCCTCATCCCGTCTAATTTGCTTAAAGAAAGATTATTAAAACGTTACTCTCACGCAACAGTTTAACAGAACTAACATCTTGTAGCAGCAACTACTTAAAGCGCCTTGTTGCACACAACTGGGTTCACATGGAGAGATCGCACATAATGGTAGGAAATTGCAAAATGTTTCGGCGTTAGAGCTGCATACTGCGACTACAAGTGCATTTAAGTGTACGCGAGCCTGCAAGGAAACGGCAAAGACCATGCGGGTGCAAATGAGCCCGCTAAAGGAACCTGAAAAGAAATGGCGAGATATCACTCCATAAAATGGAACCTAAGCCCAGTATCCTGGCGGATTAACTAATTTCATCCAAGGACGTGTGGCCATCAAGACGATTATAATGCCTAGAGTGGTTTAGGTTCCCTGGGCTAAAACCTCGAAAGGCTTCCCAAACCCCACAGATGCCACGTCGAATGACTTCCCAACCCGACTCTTGAGTGTACTGTCCGGCAAAACTTGAGAATTCCGTAGGAGTAAAGCTATCTGGCTGCAGAAGACTGGAATAGCTCGTAAAAACGCCTCGGAAGCAACATCAGGGGCAGCCATGGAGCAAAAACGTTCCACACAGGGCTTAAGCCTCTCGTTGGGGTAACTACTGCATAGCAGAGAAAAGGCCAGCCCACACACGAGGCAGCGATGCTAAGGCGTAAGTATACCCACGAGTCGAGCGCAATATGGACGGTGCGGCTCGAGACTAGGAGAAAAAAATGGCACCGCAGCTTCCTCCCCGATATAATGTAGCCCACGTATGTGCACAAAAGAGGCGTCCCGGACTACAGCTCTAACGTCTTGAACGCGCAGGGCACCTCGGCAGGCCTCCTGGCTACCAACTCTCGTAACGCGCTCTCTAAAAGAAAAATGCCTCGGCCGGTTAGTCCTCAATGCGTTCCAAAATGTAAAATCAGCCGATCAAAAGAAAAGGCGTTCGCGGCCTTTCCAAAACGCGGAGCTAAACCCTGGAACAGCGGCCACGACCAGTGCGTCTAATCGCGGCTTCCCCAAGCCTGTAGCCATGGGACAAAGGGTTCCCAACGCCATTTTCTACAGCTCGGGCGGGGAGGCCGCCCTGCCACGTAGTAGGATAGTGTTACATCATTGTGCTGTCCGAACATTAAAGAGATCGCCGAGCGGTGCTCGCGCATCGCGCGCGAATCCAGAGCCGAACTTACCTCTCGTGCGACGGATCGATGTCGACCAATTTCTCCCCGACCGTGCCTTCGTCTTTCTTGGGCAGAGACGCCATCATTGCCTTCCTGTCCTCGGCTTTGCGAAGCAGACATGTTGTGCACAGAGCTCGGAGCGGACTTTGGGCACATACAGCTGTCGCCGCACGTGCACCAAACGCTAAGTTACTTCCGCACAACTTTGAACTCAAAACTACGCCGCGAACAATGTTTAAAGCGTATTTTAACCTCGACATTCCCAACAAATGCGCTCCCAAACCTGACGACGACAAGCAACACACGTCCGAACTCTAACGCTTCTGGGGCAGCACAGAGGTCATGAATGTCCGCTAGGCGGCAGTCGTAAGCCCACCTCTACATATAGGTCTGGCCTTAGGCTTTGGTGTTTGCGAAGCCAAAGTTTAGCGCTAGTGTCTAGTTATAAGGTATATCATAAATAACACAACATATATATTAGTTTTAGCTTTGGTAAACAATATCATGTTGCATTTGCTGCGCATTTATCTTATTTAATTGTTTTAAGTTTGTTACTTGACAGTTGCTAGAAATATTTGCTACAGTGCACTCTCGTACGTGGCGGAGTAGATAGAGGAATTTCTTTCTCTATGGTTGAGCTTTCTATGAAAGTAGATATGGAACCTTGAACGCAGTTAGCAAGCATGAAGAAGTCATTAAATGCATTGCACCTAAAACATACAGACCATACCTGTTAAATGAATATTTAAGGAAAACACGCAGTAGAAACGCACTTTATTGGGGCAACAAGGAAATGCATTTTCGCCTGCTGATATGTTTTAACTTGACTGGTGATTGGCTTTCACTGTGAATCTTTAGTCACAGATGTAATTGAATACAGGTTTCAACTTTCGGGAAAACTTAAGTGACCACTTGACTATAACCAGCTAGCAGTGAAGGTATTACACATGAACTCTGTACAGGTTTTCCTTCTCCTGCTATCATTCAATCCTCGTATACTAAATTACAGCCACAGGAGCGTTTGTGAAGCCCTCTGCGTCTCTCTGCGTGAGACAAAAAGAATTGCATGCTACAATTCTTCCTAATACTTATTATGCTCACAAAATTCGTTTTTTTTATGTAATACTTATAGATTACTGTTTATACATATCTGTAACAGTAGACACTTTAGAATCCCATATGCAAGATTTATTTCATTTCACCCTAATTCATTAAAAACAAAAAAACTGATAGCAGCTTCTTCACCACCCGATTCATGGCTGATCACACAGAGTGGTTTGTGCCATTTCACTAGGGAACAAGAACAAGTACAAAACCTTAATTATCCATTAAGGCTGTGGGTGCTTCCCCTAAGATCTTTATGTTAAATTTGGTTATTTTCACCATGGTCTCGCTTATCTGCATTTTAATAAGAAATAGCGTAAGAACAACAATCCCAGACTGGTACGTAAAGGTTGAATAAACACACCTTTCTACTAAATACACAAATGCATGCACAGAAATTATGTAACTTCATACAGTTATAGGGCTTTTCCTTCAGTGCGAGCAAGACAGCTAAAGCTACAAGGTACATTCTGAAAGTAAGCTTCGTTGTTTATTTTCACGCAGAAACCTTATTGCCCCCCCCCCCCCCCCCAATATACACCAAGGCATCATGAACTATAAGCCTCACACTATTTTTCCACATAGTCAACACTGACATTGAGACATCTGTCCTAGTGTGCAATCAGTTTGATGAAACCACTCCGGTAAAAGTCGGTGCCCTGCGATGCAAGAAATAGTCGCACAGCCTGCTCCACCTCAGCATTGTTTTGGAAGTGACATCCCAAGAAAGAGAGCAGCTTAAAGTGCAGGGAACAGGTCCCCTTTTATACTGGATAACAGCATGCACTTCCATTGGTGACCGTGTTGTCAGCACACGTCTGTCTGCCATCAAGATTTGTGCTCGATCTTGGGCACGCCGGTCTGCTGCTACTCTCTCTTCTTTGGCGCTCTGCGCATGCGTCATTCCTGCTCTGCTGGTGCTCCTTCCATCATCGAACCAGCAATAGGTGTAGATTCTTATTGTGATTGTTTGTTTCACCTGGTGTACCGTCTTTCCTTTTTTTTTAAATGATAAAACTTACTTTCGGAATGTCCCTCGTAAAACAACAGTATATATACACATTCCACCAGTTATGGCTCTCCAATCTCATTTCTATGAAGATAACTCCATCAACATGCAAGCGGATGACCTACTACCATGGTTCTATATATCTCTATTATTACCATAAATAAGACAACATAGCTTGCCGAAATAAACAGCCACTAGCACTTGCGCCATGGGCCCCTAGGGACACATCAGTGTCCCTAGGGGCCCCTGTGTGATATACGTAGACACAGCTGTACAGGAGCTGTTCAGAAAAATGGATCGAGGACGGGCTGTCTGCATCAGCTCAACATAACCCGATATTCAAGGTTCTTGCAGCTGTGTGGCAGAAACAAGATTCTCTTTTACTTGAGCTTTAGGCCATGCATGATACAATCATAGCTGTTCGCAAAATGATAAACGCTGATATGAAACACATTAGAAAAAGGCATATATGTGAATAAATTTATAGACTTCACTTCACATGTCATCCCATTTCACTATCGAAGTCCACTTGCTGCAAGGTCACGGTCACAACCACTTATAATGAAGTCTCTCTGGAAAATTCGGGCTAGGGCAAACCTTACCCCTTCTGTAACCTGGACACAGGGCTGGATCAACTTATGGGTTAGGGGGCTGCAGCCTTGGGCCTCTGACTGCTAGGAGGCCCCATGAAAACTGTTTCCTCGATGGGCCCCTCAAAAATTTTACAGGACCTCTCACCAGGGCATCTTCGGAAATTTTGGTTAATTTTGTACAATAGAAGTTCTAAAGCATAATGCAAGCAGCATTCTACTCCAAGAATTCTTAAAAATTAAAGGTTTAGTGGTAACCAAAACTGGAGAAAATGATGTGTGGTGCAAAGAGACAACTCGCACTTTGTGCATAGAGACTCTCTTCATTTGCTAAGCCAACACCCATAAACGGCCTTCCTCTCTTGCCTTCTTCCATATAAAAGACTAGGGTTCGTATCCTAGTACATGCACTTTCTGGTATTCGCCTAGATTGTATGACACATACATGCAGAGAAATTTAAACTGTCTATGTTAACTAAAATGTTTGTTTTACAACACACACTTTTTTGCTGAGTGATGCAGACATAGCAGTTTATAGTTTTGTGACTGACTTCACAGTATAATGATAGCGATGTGCCTACTTGAAATTAGGCCTTCAATAACAATGTAACAGAGGAAAAGGAACATGTCTTCTCAAAGGAGTAATGTTTCAAACATTATATCAAGATGCAAGATGCCCTCGCTGTGTATGTTCATAGGCATGTAACCTTTTATCTGAGAATAAACTTAAAATCAGAAAACAAGAACTGGAACAGTCTAAATATTTGTCAGTTTAAACAGTCGCTGTTATCGTTGTTGTTGTCATCATCATCTTCTACATCACTGCGGCCCCAAGGCAAATTTAGCCCCAGGCCTGATAATTTCTTAATCTGGCATGGCCTGGGCCTTAGGCTCAGCACCTGACAACCCTGTGAATAAGTGGCCTAGGGGCACCACCCCAGCATCTGCAGCAGATGCTCACCATATATATATATATATATATATATATATATATATATATATCTGCTTTTTGGAAGAATTCTTTTACTTAACGTTTTCGGCTGGTGGACCAGCCTTCGTCAGAGTACTGTACTCTGACGAAGGCTGGTCCACCAGCCGAAAACGTTAAGTAAAAGAAGTCTTCCAAAAAGTTTGTCGTCTCTTTCCTCTGTATGTTACGGCGGGTCCTGCGTGCTGAACTTTGAAGAAAACCCCTATATGTATATATATATATATATATATATATATATATATATATATATATATATATATATATATATATATATATATATATATATATATATATATATATATATATATATATATATATATGCACACTGCTATGAGGCAGTATATTAATATTTTATGTATAAAAAAGATAGATGTGCTTATCTAAGCAGTTAAGTGCTCAGTCTCTTTTCTTGATTCATTAAAAATGACTCTTTGTTGCAAAGTGCACTGTCAGTTTATGTCTTGGACTCTTTTATTGCGACAGCAGTTACGTGGAGGCTTGAGGTGCGTTCTTGCCATTGGTGTTATCATGCTGTCCCACTATCGATGGTGCATGTGCTTCTTGCATGCAAGAGTGTTAGGCGGTTTTCAGAGATGCAGAGTGTCTTTGGCTGCAAAAACAATGAAGCAAAGTGTGTGACAATGTTTCACACAATTGGCTCGGTAGTAGAGCCAGGCCAGTGTCTGCCTACCATTGCTGGCATGATGGTCGTGCGCAGGCATACTATAAGCCCACTTGTGTACCTGCTAAGCTGCTGTGTGTATGCACTGGTCTGAGCAAAAAAAACAACATCAAGCTAACATAATCTGATATTTCAACGTGTACTAACTCACGCCAACAGTTTTCTGTCAGTCTCATCTCATGCACCATCAAGGTGTGACACCTGCAACACTACTGGCAGCATCCCTAATCACGCTAGCATTGCAATACACCTGATAGCTTCCAGGACGCTGTTCGTTCTGCCGAACAGTAGTTGATTTATTTGATGACTTGAGTGCTTTGTTGCAACAGCATGTTGCAGCTGCATATAGTTAGAACACCGTTCGAAGAGTTTGAGTGCAACGCCAGACCTTGCTGTTGCTGTCAGTGCTATGCCCAGTGGGCGAAATTGCAAAATTTTTGTTTCCAACATGTTGATGGTGCCATTGTGAGTACAAATTGAATGAATTTGTCTTGATGCAAAAATTGCTCAGGTTTTATTTCATTGCATACCTGTTAATCTTTACGATTTTATCGTAAACTGCCTGATTTTTTCGAGCTCGTTTATGACTGTCGTATTGATAATATTAAATTCACAATTTTCCATTTCCATCCAGTAGGGTAAAATCTATTTTAAGATAAAGCACCGCAGAGTCCTTCTGGATTATTTGGACCTGCCCACCATCCACTTACACATATAACGAGAACCAAAACATTGGCCATTGTTAGGTGAACGATTTATCAATAAACATGAACCTTTTTGTTTGTCTGTGGCATAGATCATTCTTGCTGCTACTATAGGGTAGTATGCTTGTTCACGGTGTCTCTGCAGAACACCCTTTCCGAATTTTTTTAACAAACAGTCAACATCTTGGGTAACAAAACAATTTTTAGTATTTTTCAGAAAATATTAGTAGTTTCTGGCTTCTAGTGTAGTATTTTTCAACCGCTATGGTTAGCCTGCAGGTCTGTCATAGTCACAAGCCCACAGACATTACTTCAATTTTCTGTCTAGGGGTATACTAATAAACAGAGTTACTTCCTCTCTCTTCCACATTTCATGATTCTGATGTGACCTTCTTGCGAGGCCATATAACTCAAGTTTCCTGTGTGGTGATAAAAAGTAAATAAATATGGTATACTCTCCCCTACACTTTTAATACTTTTTCACAACTTATAACCATCTCTATATGCCATCATGTCATCATCAGTAGCCAGAATGAGTTCGCTGAGCTCTAATTAGGAGTGCTCCGTTGTAGCTTTGTCCACCTTATGTACTAATGAACCTCCTAACCTCATAACTTCGCGTGATTCTATACTACCCCAGAAAATGATTCCCTTCATTTTATTCTGTTGCACTAACAGGCAATAGTTGTTTCCTAATGTCACACATCCATCTAACATGTGACATGTGAAGATGACATACATCTCCTTCCATCTTCATGTGCTGTGGTCTTGTCCTGTGTAGCATCAGCATGTAATGAATGAAACATTAGTTGTTAAAGAGAAAGTGCCAACCTTGTCTTGCAGTGCTTGTTTCTGTACTCCTCAAGTTTCAATAATATCCACTTTTCTATGCGATTTGAGAGTTATATGTCTGTGTGGGTGTTTTTGTTTGTTTGACAAAACAATGAGTCATTATTAAAAGGTGTGGAATGGCATTGGATCACCATTCCAACAGTTTGGAAGCTGACTGAAGATTCTTTGCTGTGGAGGACTGAACAGAAGCTTCCAATTTCTGCATATCTTGGATTGGAATTGGTTGCCACTTAAGTACCCATACAATTTCCTACAAATAAAACTAGAGAGCGCTCCGACACTAGTGTCTGTGGCATCTGTAAACATGGCAGTTCAGCCAGTATGGGAATGGTAGTACATGGATTTGCCTAAAGTTAGTCATTCTGTCTTTAAAGAGCTTTGCTGCTTTCTGAATTCATCATCTTCAACAAAATATTTAGTCATAGATGCAACAATGTGCTACGATTATGCATGTGTGCAGAGACTTGTTGCCTTGCTGTGCTTAGAAAACTATGATTGGTTGGAAATATAGAAAGAAAACGCTTAACAAACGATGCCTCAAGAATGCCTGAAGCCACAGGCAAGAAGATTAGACAGGCGTGTACTATGCATCATTCCCAGCTGATCGGTCACAGCACCAGACCTTCCTCCAACATATTTAGTAGGAAGCTCTATGATGAAACCCTATTGTGGACAAAGATCCTCATACAGGTAGGTAGAATTTGTCAAAGTGGGCAAAATTTTTGAAATGTACAAAGCATGCCTGTCACCCGTGGTTAATTTCTCTTAGATAAGTACACTAAGAAAAGTTAATGCAGTGTAGAAAATTATTTATTCCTCCAAGAAAAAAGTACATATGAAAAGCCACTGCAGCAGGATCTATGTGCCGTGTTTTGGAATGATTTGTCACTATAAAGACTTGTCACTGCGGTAATCTTATGTCTAGCTCGGAAACTAGTGAGGAAAGCCTCCTACTGCTACATGATGGCACAGAGGCATTGCTTCCGATCATCCTTATTGTTTAAGCAGATAACCACTTAAATGGATACCTTCTGAGAGTTTGGAGTTCCTATGTAACACTTAAGGCGTTGAACTAGTCTGCATGTAACAACAATACAATGAAACCCTTGAATATCACGCAGTCGTACATTAACAGGCCTGTGTGTTTTACAGACACATAAGAGCATATTATGTGTATACACATATTTTGCCATCATTAATGCATTGCGCAAACAGAGGCACACTCGCTGGCACAGCTATGTAGGTCATAATGCCATATTTCTGAGAGCAATTCGCTCGCATGTGCGTTAGAGTCTCAATTGTGCGATTTTTTACTATTCGGAGTATGCAGGAAGCACCTGCACAAAGCCCTCACACAAGGACCGTGCTGGCCCTATGTGTTGAGTGATGTTGCAAGATGCTCTCAAGACTAAACACCATGGTTGAATTTGCATGGAAGATTATCCCACTGTTTTGTCATAGTGTTATATATTAAAGGATGTCAACTAGCTAAGACAATTGCTCGTCACAGGACACCATGAGATAGACGTATAAGGGTTGAGAAAAAAGCTCAGAGAAATTTAAAAGAAAGAAACCTTTCTTTTTAAATTGTTTTTTGACAACACAGTACAAGTGGAAGAAAACCATTAGCATGTCCGTATACAGTTGTGCTTGCCATTCTTTGCTGTGCAACATACGATTCTAGAAACAAGGACGACGACACAAAAATAGCAGCAGTTCTCAAGCGTCTTCATTATATGCTTTCAATTTCATTTTGAAAATGTAGGATAACTTTCAAATGTCACAAAAAGCAAACATCTTCTGGGTTTTGGTCCAGGACTGGCATCTGGAACACCACAAAGCATGTGGGACCGCCAGCCTGGCGGCAAAACCTTTCCACTAGTCAGTTGCAGACACCTATAGCTTCTAGCTGCTGCAGATGCCTTCGCCATCTGCCAGTTGTGAATGAAACTGGTCTTTGTTTCAAAATGTTCATAAAGCATCGCAACAAGCTCACAGGCAAATGTGTTTGAAAACTCGTCACTTACGCTCAAATTTGAGTGTGGAAGTAATGCGCAATTTATTCTAATACGATTGTGTTCAGCGAGAGTGGCTCAGATACTGAGTGACCTTTTTCTTTTTTTGAGGTATAAGATTACCCATCTTTCGTAGAGGACATTCATTCAATTGCCCTCATGATCTCTGTATAATTATGCATGTATTTAAGTATTATTTTT
This sequence comes from Dermacentor albipictus, assembly GCF_038994185.2. Lineage (NCBI taxonomy): Eukaryota > Metazoa > Arthropoda > Arachnida > Ixodida > Ixodidae > Dermacentor > Dermacentor albipictus. Next base: position 352,704,230 of record NC_091821.1, on the reverse strand, counting down.
ATTGCTTGAACAATAAATATAAGCTGTTTTTACTGGGGATAAAATTTTTCTTAATATTTCCAAACTTTCCTTTTAAAACAGGAAAGTGGAATGCATTTTTTCTTCCCACCCAAAATTTCTGGAAATTTTGCATCCCCAGTCATAATTGCAGAGGAAATATAAGCTGTTAAGGCCTCTAATTCTGCAATACAGTTTTAACAAGCTTTCATGGCATTGTGTTTCACTAAATTGGTCTTCAGCTTTCATGAAAACTGAATAATTATTCATGGCAACACTAGAGTCGGTGAGCAATGCGATTAGGTAACTATGCTGTAAGCACTTTTTCAGCTGTCCTCATTGTTTTGCTGAATGGGGTAAAATTATTGCAGAGCTTGTGCAAGCTATGTGTGACATTCTAGTGCTCTTGCAGAAGGATGACATATACATCAGCCACATTTGACACTATGTGCAATACCCGGACTTCGCAGATGACTGCAGATGCTGCTGCCCAAAGTGCGCGATTTTAATTTTTGATACACATGCAACAAATTTGCCTTCTTTTAAAATTACAGACATACTTTCAGGAACAAACGTGTCATGCTGATCCAGCCATGCTTTCAGGAAACACTATGGCTTAGCCATGAGGTGCCACAAACTTCCATGCTGTGCATTGATGTAGCACGGCCGAGACACCATTTGCAGTGAAGCACACAGAGACATACAAACATTTTTTAGACTGGTTTCTATGCATGTATACAATATAGTTACTGCGCCCTTCCAGACTCACAGCGTTATAGTGTTGTTTACAGGACTTTTGCATGTTCTGTTTAGTGAAAACAGTGTTTGCCTCCCATTATTTTTGTAGTTGACATTGGTTCTCCTTAACTATAACAATGCTCGCTATAATACTGACCGGTAGTCTGCACTTACCTTTGCCTAGAACTGACCCAATCCTTTGCAACAAGTTTCCTAACATCGTCTCACCTGATATAACCTTGTGCCAACCTATACCTCTTTTTTTTTCTTGGTACCCACCCTACCACTTTAATCTCGTATGCATAGGGTTGTTGGTTTTGGGTTTTTTTTATTATTTTTTTTAAATCGGGGGTAAAAATCTGGTGCTTTTTCAAACTAATATCGGCTTTTTTTGTGAAACCCTTCCAAAATACGGGCTTTTTCGGGCCAAATATACATATGTACTAAGTAATACACTCAGTTTATTTTATCACAAGGTATCACAGGCTTCAGGGGCAATCAGGGGGGACATTACGGTTTTCTAGCAAATGCCCTCTGAAATTTAATACGGTATGAAGAACTTTATTTAGGTCCTGAGGGATAAGCTGGATTGATGTGGGCCACTCCCACGTCGGGACAGAGAGGTCGAGCCCCTCTGCTGCCACACACACAGCCCCGAGTTGGTCCGCCAGCACTTCACTGTGCAGCATCCGCTGCCACCACTGTTCACCTCGAGAACCATCACCGGCCAACGCCAAGCAGTGCCAAAGCATGTGTTCTAAATCGTGCAAACCCCCACACTTAAATTTGGTCTTTGTTTGGAAATAAATCAGTAATGATGACAGTAAAGAGTGTTGATGGATGGATGGATGGATGAAAAACTTTATTAGGGTCCTTTAGGGCGCGCCCTAGTGCGCAGCGGGCCGCTCCCACGTCGGGACAGAGAGGCCGAGCCTCTCCGCTGCGTCGCGGGCCCGTTGGACAGCCCATAACTGTTCTTCGAGGTTGGGGCTGTGTAGGACAGCATCCCAGAGTGAAGAAGTAAAGAGTGTTGATAACTTCTAAGAAATGAAACATTTTGTACATGAAAAGCTGGTCATCGAATTTTTACACACCCTTGTTTATATACATTAACATCTGCATGAGCAACATGTCGGTCTCCATTAGAGACCTGTCCGGTCGTTGAACGTACCTCAGCTGGGAGAAAGTTCTTTCGGCATCACAGCTTCCATTAGCTAGGCAAAACAATGTCAGTGCAGCATTTGCCAGCCTGGTGTAGCAAGCGGTACAGTCATGCCAATACTCCATGAATTCGACAGTTGTGTTTGTGGGGCTTGCTTCTAGCAAGTACTGGTTGAACTCGTGAAATGTATCTACATTGTCGGTTATGGACAATGTAGATGGCCGGTAGTCATCAGACTCCTCCAACATATGCTTCTGAAAGGGATCCAGGACGGCTCCCAACTTCCACAAATTTGGCTGGTTTTCGTCTTTGTCCGAGACGTTCCGTTCAACAGTGTAGTGCCATTTTGTGGCGAGTTTTTGTGCAGAACTCTTCACAATATGTTTTTACTAATGTGGCACTGCTCTTGGGTAACAGACAAAACAGCTCTGGCCTGATCGCTTTTACCCATCATAGATGAAAGTTTGCTTACAGTTTACTGCAGCTTGACGTTTACTAGGTGATCAAAGCTGGGCATCAGAAATCTTCCTGGGTGTATAAAAGGGGGCCGAGTGTGTCTTGCATCAGGATTGCCTTTGCATGAACAACTTCTTTTTCAAAAAGTATCACTCGAACAGCTTCTGCTTTGCTGCTATCATGCGCGTTTTCAGCAAGTTCCGTTAATGAGCTCCACATTTCCATGACAACCACAAGTGGTTTGTAGAAGCTTTGCCATCTATTTCGGATAACGGAAGGTGGTTTCCTAACATCACGTACAAAGAGGCCATTAGAAGCACAAATTTTGGTGTGCTTTTGGTAGAGCTTGCTAGCATGCTTAAATAATGCTCCAAACTTGATCACTATGGATCGAACTGTTGACATGCATGGTAAAGAAATGGCATGGTCAACACTCACATGAATCAGGTGTGCTAAATCTGTCACATGCAAGAGTTGGATCCCTTCAGCTTGACATATTTCTCATACCATTTTTCGAATGTACTCCGCTGCGTCTGTGGCCACAGTCACGTCTTTCCACGTCTTGCCTACAGTCAGGAGAGCCTTGCTGACTACGCTGGCCACCATGTAGCTGTTCGAAGCATTTACTCTATCGAAGTTGACCAAAAAAACCTGCTTCTTCATGGTTTTTTGGCTATAGTAGCACAGGAGACTGTTGATGTTAGGCACTCCAGTGAGATCAGGGGATTCGTCAACGATGACACTCACTTTCACATCTTGCATATCATCGCGGATTTTCACTATGTCCTTGTCTAAAGCTTCTTTCAGGTATTTCAGCTAAAGTCTTTGTCCTGTTGGCATAGTCTTCACGTCCTTGCAGTGTTTGCGTACGAAGTCCCCCAGAGGGCCGTCCGCCTGGTGCATGCTGATTCCACTGTACACTAGAGCACAAACAAAGTCATGGATTATGCCATCCACTTCAGTTTCTTTCGCACATTGTCTACGGGACATATCAAAGAGCGTCTGCTGAGATGTTCCTGCCTTCTCAGCTTCCTGGGTCGACGCCTTGAACTTCTTATGACGAGATGACGCTAGATGCTTGCAAAATCGTTTGTAGAGCTTCTTCCCTGGATCGGTGACCATCTCGGTGTTGCAATATTTGCAAAGTAATGCGCAGCTGCCTTCACTGTCTCTCGTTGCAATAGGGAGATCTTCATGCTTTTTACACCAGTCATACAGTGTCTTTCGTTTACTTCCCATCTCCAAGCTGAATTTTCCCGTGCCGTGAACTGGAGCCTTATGTTTGTGATGGTGGCTTTGCACTCACCAATTGCCCCTGGTAATGGGAAGTGACAATGGTGATCATGCATCTCATTGGTTAGAGTTCGCACTCTAAGCCAACCAGATGCACGAGTCGCTTCATCAGCAGTTTCTTCTCTCCCAGTGGCTGGTACGTTCTTTGTTCGTAGTACTTCGAATTTGTTAAGAAAACCTGTAGGAAAACCTAAGAGACCAACCTCCTATTGCTTGCTGGTTACACTCATTTGCTTTCTCTCCCCCCACGACTAAAACATTACACTTTTTTGAAGTTCTTCGAACCACAACAATGCCATCATTCTTGGAATCTTGCTATTTTTGTCAAAACAGAATTTTTGAGTGCAGTGGCTCCTTTCTCTTCTTTTGTGGGCAGTGTAGAGGGATATCACAAGCTGCGTGAAGCACGGGGGATGCAGAACACTACATGGCTATCAACACAGCCAACCGAGTGCGTCTAATTTACCGTGACAGAGGCTGGCCAAGAAAAGTGAAAATAGGCATTGGGGCCCTTGCAGGTGCATGAAACATCTTCGTCGCTCAATCCCTCTGCCACTGACTCGTTACTTTCGCATGAAAGCCATGGAAGCAGGTGCACATAACCCGAGACTAATCTGCAGTAGGCGAAGCATCGTATTCTTTGCATGTTTATTTTGTCCTATATTTGTTACTCCCCTGCTGGCAGCCATGTGCCCACAGTGTGGTCAGCCTCAAATGTGCTTGCCCCTTTCGTTTGCAAGCCTTCTTTTTTTGGGGTGTGTGCATGTACAAATCACGGCGACCTGTCAAGAAAGCTGGGATAAAAAAGTGCACTGCTAGAAAGCAATATCTACTCTCCAAGCAGCAGGGTGAGAATGCACCCGTTTGTTCATATTGTGCGGGATGCTGGGAGAGAACAGCAGACCACCAGCACATCACTGTACAGATCACTACTGGGAAGGTCCATTCGGGGAGAAATCGGGTTTAACCCGATTCTCCTGAAACATGTTTGGGTCGTAGAAATCAAGCAAAATCTATGTATACATGATCTGCCGAACAACTCGCCCTTCTACACAATCTGAATTCGAACTACTGGTGCTACCTTTCTAAACCATACTTCTGTCTTCCAAACAATTCTCGTGGAAGGCTAAGGGAGATAGATGATTAGGCATTAGGAATAGTGAATTTCAGGACAGCAGGTAATTAGTGGGCATAATTACCCCAAAAGTGGCATTTTTATTACAACAGAGTAATGCTCAAATTCAAGATCCTAAATTATTCTCTGGGCAAGCTAAGAGAAATAGAGAATATTTGGCACTGAGAATTGGTAAACTGCAGATGGAAGATCAGTGAAATTTCAAAGTCATGGGTAATTGACAGTCTAATTACTTGCCAAGACAAATGTAGACTTAAGGTACCTTTCCATCAAGTGAAGCGTGGTTGTTTGCAGTGCAGCTTTCAGTATGGCTGCCGTTCTCAGCTTTTCTTTGAAAAAGACAGCCCTTTGCAGTTTTCGTGACCTTTGTACCATCACTATTGCCCCACAATCATTGTCATGCTGCAGAAGGTATGGTACTTGAGGGCATTCCTAGGTTAGACTGTCAAGTCACTTTATATAGGCTATATTTGCTGTACAGTTGAAACTCGATTTAACGAAGTGATGACGACGCTTGAATAATTTTGCTACATTGGGAAGTTCATAAAATCGAGAAAGGAATTTTTCAGTTTCTTGAAATCTAAAATTGTAACATAGCGAGATGCAAAAGCTACCGCGGTATTGTATTTTCCGCTAATCCAGTCATCTGTCGCATAAACCGTAAAATAACAAAAGCAACCGCCGCCACCCCTACCGAGGCGACGTCGAGTCAGCTGTTCCGTGCATGGATACGGTGTACAGCCTCGTCAAAATAAAGCTAGGGATGTGACCATGGCACCTAGATGTTCTAAAGCAATATTTTTAGAGTGCATGCTCAAAGAACCCACCTGTACCAAAATTAAAAAGAAGTCACCATTTTTTACTCATTTATTTCAGAAAAAGCTTTGTTAAATGAAGTTCGGCGAAGTTTGCTTCGTTAATTTGGGTTGATGATAACGTTGAACCCTATCGATACCTGCCGATGAATGGAAATTTCTTTGTTAGATCGGGAACTTCATAAAATTGGGTTTCATTAGATCAAGTTTTAACTGTATTAGGCTGTAATAGTGTCATGAAATGCATGAAAGAAAGACAGGCTCCCAGTATGCACTTTGTCTAACAAGTTTTATTTCAGTGTATAAATAATGCACCCTCAAGGACTCTCAAGTTAAGTTTTAGATTCTGTAGACCATGGAGGCCAATGAAATTCTATGTACAAATACAACTCTTGTAAGTACTGGATTGCCAATGACATCAAAAGGTCCCCCAACTTTCTTCCCGTTTGCACTTTTATGATTGCAAGGGAGGGACAAAACCGCCAAGGGAAGCATTCGCCACAAGGCGAAGAACAGACCAGATGGCGGCACAAAGAAAGGCTTCGAAAATCCAGAGGACATTTGGCATATATAAACACGCTTATGGTACAATATTTACAGCACTGAAATGCTATGCAACAAATAATGACAAGTCTGCTAATAAAACTAGTATGAAAAAACAGCTATTAAAAGCTGCAAGATGGTACTTATTTAAGACAATAAATCATGCCTGACTGTGGCATTGAACAAAAAAAAAAAAAAAAAAAAAAGAGAAAAAAAAGGGGGGGGGGGGAGTAGGCAAGCTTTAAAAAAATATTAGCATTAAAAAAATAAACGAATTCAAAGCAAGAAACTGGCCAACAAACACAAAGCCACGGTGCTGACTTGTTAAACATCACAACAAAAACAAAGGAACGCATTGGCTATGCAAGAGTATTAGCCCCACAGAACTGCCACGGAGACATTCGAAAGCAATCCTGGTGGCTTCGTGGCAAGCCGAGGTTTTTGTACAGTGGTGTTTTTGATAGTGATAAAAAATATATGGACAAGACATTTTTCTGTTACTTTATGTGAAAAACCTACAAGATAAACTATAACTACTGTGCTTAAATATGGATGAATAAGTTAATAGGTGCCACTCGCTAGCAGAGAGCATTAAAACTCACTGGGATGGAAGCCAACTGTGAGCTAGTTTGCAGCATGCCATGGCACTTGGCAGCCACATACCACAAGGGTACTAAGAAAGAAATCAATAGGGGCGCATGAATATTAAAAATGTTTTCCACAGCTAATCTAACTAATAGCTGCTCTTTGAAATTTCGATTTTTCCCTGAATAGTTTCTTTACAATGTAAACTTGCATTGGGTGGAATTCACATCTCCTTTACAGCCGGTACAATTAGAAAATTATTTGAAAATTGCACAGTCTCAATTTGTCATCTGCAAGCACTCAAGAAACTGCCAGACTTGATGCAATGCCATCCTTCTGAAATTTGCAATAAATTTAGTTCCAAAAGATTGCTTGCGAACCCCTAGAAATCGGTACCGTGTGCCAATGCCATCCACCTCCACATTTCCCACAAGCCCTATAGCGGCACTACTCCACAAAGACGCACTACAAGAGGCAGAGGCACAGGTTTAGCCGATTAGAAAGAGCAAAAGAACAAATATACAGGGTACGAGTGGCAGGCCCACATATGGTGTTGGGCACTAATAAGTGACATCTGTATTACATTGAACTAACAAAAAAAAAAAAAAAGAAAAGAAAAAAAATTAACCAGCAGGATACACTCTGACTCTTACTCAAACTATTCTCCGGCCACACAAAGAAAACTCTGCAGACAACCCAGAGCTTGCACCCTTTACAAAAATGCAGAAAGGCATCCAGAGCACTCACAATAATGACTGCAAATGGCGAGCAAGAGATGTGCCACACATTCTCAGGCTCACCTGGACTCTCCTCCTCCAAGTTGCAAACCTACCACTTCCAAGAAAATGTGCCAACAAATACTGTGGTGCAGTGCACAATGTGCCCACGACACAAAATGATCTATACAGCCTGGCCCGCAATATGCACAACGACGCAAGACCTCTGCAACGCAAGGCCAGTGGCACACACTTTATGTGACAGTTGGGGAGAGGAGGAAAAGAGGATGTGGTGGGAAAACAAATTCCAGCCACAGCAATATCTTTGCGACGGGCACGTGAGGAACACAGGAGCAGCTGAGCCGCCCTGGGAACATTTGCAGAACATTGCACAAGATGGTAACACAGGCTGTAAGCAGTCATGATCTGTGCAAGTCAAAAGCAGAAACAGAAAAGAGTCCAGCTCTAATGAAGAAAAAGGAACAGTGTAATATGTTATATAAAAGAAAAGTGCCTGCTAACCTGCCTCTTCACAAATTGAGTATATGTCCTCGGAATGATATGGTGCGAGCAGGGATGGAAAAATCCAGATGCTACAAACAGAAAGATGGAGAGTTGGTGGGACTATGGCACCACTGCCAAGTGCACTTGAGCATGCATGACACGCCCAGGACCCACACACTGCGAATGTGTTTCGTGGCATCCTCCTCGAGCATTCTCCAAGCACAGTAACAGTGTTGGAACAAGAGCAAGTGACAACCATGAAGTGGCATGATGGAATATGTTCGAAATGTCTGAGGAATCATTGTAATGCATTGTTGTAGCTAAATTACAAAGTTGATGCTGTAAGTGTTCCGATGGAGCTATGTATCTGTAACTGCCAAAACTAAACTGGTTTCAAGATGTGAGACCCCAAGAAAACTGGAGACAGTTTGGGGATGCACATAATAGCCTGACCTGATTGAGAAAAAAGAAAGTAAAACACTTCAGCTTTATCCTGCACACATGCACACACAGAAGCAAAAAAGAAAAAAAAAGAGAGAAGGGTTAGGCCATACCTATAAGAGGTATGTAGCAAAAAAATAGCTATGACAGATAAGGTGCAACTAAATCTGACTCAATATGGCCAGCCATATTATTACAATTGCAGACAAAATGCAGCAAACTATACACACCCTACAAAAACAAAAGTGCATTATGAATCACAGCCATAGTGCTTTTGCAACACGGAAACAAAGCATTCACACAAACTAAAGCTGATAACAGTTTTACAAACAAATGTGGAGCACTCATCACATTGCATGCCAAACCCTGGGTACAAAGAAACGATAAGAACACTTGTTAGCCTAAGCTCTACATACATGGGAGATCAGTGGCTGCCACTTCGAAGTTTGTCGCAGGGTATGCAAGAGCACTGAAGATATTTTGAAACTTCCTATGAGAAGCCGATAAAAGCCAAAAATGGATTTAGAAAGGATGCCACTTGATGACTAACACCCAGTGCACTTCAGATTGTCATTGTGCACATAATGACTTGAACATTGTAGCTGCATTTACATGAACAGAAAGTAGCGCCAATTGGTGAGCACAGTTCCAAACTGTACATTTTTGGGACACAATTATGCACACTGACAAGCACGCACACACACGCGCACGCACACAAACTATTAACATTGTTCCCCCCCTACACACACCACGTTCTTCACAAGAGTTCACACATGTAACACCATCCAGGTTGTGCAGTAGACAGCGATTAACAAACGAAGGTCCACAATTGTCATGAAACAAGATTGTACATGCATACAGGGGCACCCTGTGCTGGGCCATGACATCAATGAAGAGTTAGCAAATGTCCTTTCAGAAGACACTCTGGATTCAGCCTTGCTACCCAAGAAAAACTGTCCCAAGACGTAAATAAGCAGCAATGAACATGGCCTTGACCTGCCCCACAAGCATCCCCCTATGTACATAAAAACCATGCACACCGCAGTGAAAATAGTGCAGAAAAAAATGAGTGAGAGAGTCCCTGCCCACATTGAAAGGTCGCAGGTTTTCGAACTATCAATGGCCCAATGTGTTGCCCAGAGAACAGCATAAAAATGAATAAATAAAAATAATAAAAACATCTGACAGGAATTTTTTTCACCTTACCCCTCACCACGCCACACAGGCCCTTTCACAAGACATCTAAGTTGTGAAGGGGAGTAGGTGCGGGGTGGCGGCAGTCCAATTGAAGTTCTCATCTTCAACTTCACAGCCATTTCTTTCTTTCGGCTTGACCAAGTGAAATATGGCAGGTGTCAAACTAGCATCCATTCAAGCAACACACTGAAGGCCAATTTCATCGAAGCAAAGAGGATGGGCAGGGCTACGGCATCCATAAAAATCATGAAAAACAGCAGCAGTAGTGGCAGCAGCTGAGGAACAAATAGAAGCAACAAAGTAAGATGCTGAGGAAACACCGTGGTGAGCTATACCACACAATAAGTGTGCCAGTCATGTCCACACTGCACACCAGAATCTGCGCTTTCTCCTCTTTTCTCTCTCTTTTTTTCTTCTTTCTTCCTTCTGCCTAAGTGACAGCAAGAGCGTGGATGGTTGCACTGTCTCTTTCTTCGGGGCAAGCACGGTGGCACGTGATGGGCTCCCATCCTAGGGAGACGAGGGCAGCGAGTGGTCGGAGCTGTCTCCCAGGGAGTCGGCGGTTGTGGCGTTGGTCGGCTTGTGGCAGCTGCCGCCGCCGCCACGGCGGCTAGACCCCAGCATGGTCGGCCGGAAGTCCGGGTGCCGACGAGCGTGCTTGGTCAAGTGGTCGGAGCGCATGAAGCGCTTGCCGCACAGCGGGCAGGCGAACTTCTTCTCGCCCGTGTGCGTCCGGTGGTGACGCGCCAGCTCGTCGGAGCGCGCGAACCGCTTGCCGCAGTCGGGCCATGTGCACGGGAATGGACGCTCCCCTGCGCAGACGACAAAAAAAGAGTAGAACCGAGGTTAGCGTGCAGCTTATCATTTGTTGATAGTTTACGAGTCGTGAAAACCCGCTTTCGGAGGCGGCAACCATATGTGTGCCAGAAGGCGCATGAGCGGGTTAAAGCCCAGCGTACGTCGACACTGTCTTAACATCAGATTTAATGAAGAACTAACAATTACCGTACGGCTGAAGTACCAACAGAAGAAGCCAGATACTGTGGTTGCCGTAAAGGTGTCCCCTCGAATATTTTAAACCATCCAAAAAATACAAGTGATGAGTTCCATTTGAGTAGTTCCTAACACCATTGCGTGTATTGAAGTAACGGAGTTTTTAAATCACATTTATTGGGGAGATTTATCGGCAAGAGGAAATAGAAAATCGCATTTTTTAAATATTCGCGCCGAATCTATTGCACATAAATTTCCGACCAAAAACAGAATCGGCGTGATTTACCGGTGGTGCGGTTCCCGTGAGAACATGTCCCCATGACCCGCGAGCACCATCCAAGCATTCAAAACGCACACAGCGAACGCTGGATGCGGCCGCAGTGCCGGACACCCGAGGAACCAAGAAAGCGCTCCGGAAACAGGCCCGCCCAGAGAGGGAGAGAGCACGAATTAGAATGGGCGCGGGTTAAAGGGAAGGAAAAAGAAACACGCACGCAAGCACGGCACGCAAGAAATGCCCCCCCCCCCCCCCCCACCCACCCCCCATTTTGTCGTCCTCCGAAAACCGGAAGAGCCACGAATCGCCAAGAGCGCCTTTTTTCCCAAGAAAGAGCCAGAGGCGAAAGCCCTCCGCCAAGACTGTCGCGTCCGTCACCAGGGGACGCCACACTCCCACGACGGAAGAAACGAAATGAGCGACATGCGCGAGCCCGCAGCGGCGACCTCCGAAGCCTCTCCGCGCTGGGAGAAAAAGCGGGAACCGATCTTTCTGGAGACGCGAGAAGTGCGCGCGGGTTAATCCGCGCGGACGCATGCCGATTTCTCAAGCTCCCATGCCAGTGCTGGCGGGCAGGACGTCGTCCGCAACCCGTTGGCGCGCACGGGAGCGACCTTCGACTGCAAAGGTAGCGGCGTCAGCGCTCTCGGGGCCTTTGGCACTGGCACGCCCAGGGAGGGTGAAACAAAGGCACTCCGCTCCGCGCCCCGTTTCGCCGTCCGGGCCCGGAGGAGAAAGAAGGGGCGTGGCACGGGCACGTTTATTTTTGAAGCCGTTTAGCGAAGGCGACGCAAAACACGTTTCGAAACGGGCGCGACCGCGGGCCCGGATCGCTCTTTCGACGACAGCGCGCGGGCCAGCCAGGCAAGGGGTCGCGTACCGCGAACCTCGCGTTGTCCTCCCCTCCGTCCCCAGTGCGGGAGAGAGGGAGGGGGGCAGAAAAGATGCTGATGCAAGGACGCCGGGACGAAAGCCAGCCGTGCGCTGTTGCGAAGCCCGAGAGACGACAGCCAAATAGCGCGTCGGAAAATACACGAGCAATACGGCGCAAAACAAGTCCGGGCAGGCGCAGCTCCAACCCGACACAAGACGCGGGGTGCCCCACCCACCCACCTCGTTTGATACCATCAGCAGCGCGCTTTCTCTCCCCCTCGGCCACCGGCGAATCGCCCTGCTGGAAAATCAAGCGGAACAGCAGTAACGCAGCCGGCACAAAAGCTCGCAGAGCGCGCGCGCCCGCTCGCCTTTCAAAGCGCAATCAGAGCGCGGATTGCGCGACGTCGCGGAAAAGCGGCGGCCGAGCTTCGAAAAGAAACGCGGCAGCGCTACCCCCTCGGTGGGCAACGGGAGAGCTGGAAACGGATCGCCACAGTTTCCTCGGCGGCACAGTCGGACAGTTTGCTGAGCGGTGCTGGGCGCCCCCGTGCTGCCGCTAAATCACTTTGGGGATGCTCTCGCGCGGCGCGATGTCCACGGCGCCTCACTGGGGCGACAAACTGGCTTAGCCCAATCGACGCGCCACTGCAAGCGAAAGCCCGCAAGCACACGCGTTTTCTTACTCGCTTGAAATCAAAAAGAAAAGGAGAAAGAAGGAAAGAAATGAACTTGCTGGGAACCCAAAATCACGTACAAGAAGAAATTCACTTCCTGCGAGTAACACCGCGATTAGCGAATATCGTTCACATTTAGCATGAAATGCGGAACCCCCCATTACAATCATTCGGTACACGCCGCAACAATGCAATATCGAACAGTTCGGCAATGACAGGCACTCCGGAGTGTTGCACCGCATCCGCCCAGCTCGTCGACATTGTCAAGACTATCAATCAAGTGTGAACTCCGAGCGCAGCGACAATAGAACAGTAGGCTAAGATATATATATATATATATATATATATATATATATATATATATATATATATATATATATATATTAAGCGGGTGGGGGCATCAAATTGAGCCTTAAGACCCAATTGCGATCCTGCTGTTTATGTTAGCAAAAGGAAGGGAGAGGGCAGCGTGTGGGCACACCGTGACCCGTCAACGCTTTTTCCTTTTGCTTTGTCTCTCTTTTCATGTCGCTTTTGTAAGCCAAGTGAACGAAACTTAAGTCGAAAGGCCTGCCAGGGTTATCCTAGCACATGCCTGCAGTGAGTTTGTTAGCATGCCGCGAGGTGCGGGCCCGCACAGATATTTATTTGTTGACGCTCGCAGCGTAGGAGCAGGTAAAGGATGACACATTTGACCCTCTCCCAAAAATTCAGAGCGAGGTCCTTCGCCTTCGACCAGAAACACCGCGAAGAACGTGAGCACTATAATCCTCTTCCTCAATCCGTATATTTATTTTTTCCCTTGTGTATAGACAGAAGTGTACTTGCAACAGATAAGTTGCGTCAGACTCGCCAAGACTGAATGGAAAACAAAATCGCTCGTATGTTCGGCTCCTAATATACGGAGCCAATTCTGTGCCCATAACGCGCAGCCTAAGCAAGCGTAGGATATTAAAGCCTATGTACTCGGTGGGTATCTTTTAATGCGCACCTTGCGAAAACGAAATAATGAAAAAAAAACGGAGGACGCTTAAACTTCGCCTTTAAGAGTGGAACGCGATAGATTTCAAAGATCCTTGATTTCTTGTCACGCTTCCCGGCAACCGAAGCTTTCTTGCGGTTGCGTGTTGTTGCAAGAAACCGAGGGGGCCGCGCCGCTCGGAAAGGTGGTTTGTGTTTCAGTTTCTGCGTAACAGAATTATGTTTTCTGGCACATTCAAATGAAAGTCCGACGCTATCATGTTTATAGCTTGTGTGTAAGTCATACTTAACGATTTTTCTGACGTGGGTTACTTTCAGGAGTTCAATTATTTCAGTAACTCATCTGCGCCACGATAAGGGCCTGCGTGGTTGTGGTTCGGAATGATTGATTGCCAAGCAACATCTGACATCGGATTTTTGGCGAGCCGGGACCCTATCGCATTAAAACGCTACGGCCGAGTTCAGCCTGACGCCACGTTCGAACAAGTTAATTCCGAGTGTGGTCGCCGACAGCTCGTTCTCAGGCTCACACAAAGCAGGCATTGCGTTTTCGACGGCACGCAAGCGACAATTCACTCCGACGATAGGCGCAACTGTTACATTAAGGTCATCGATGGTGCTTGTTAAAAAAAAAAAAGGCAAAGTTATCTAGGCGCACCCCGCTCACGGGTCGACGAATGCATCGCAAACGTGCGAGTTTACGTGGTGGTTACACGAGACGCGGCCCCGCCTCCTTCCCATGGACCAAAGTCGCCGACCACCGCAGGTCACGAAGCTTCTCGAACAAACAATTCGGTATGGGGGGCGGGGGGGCAACCTTTGCTGGCGAGGGCCTCAACAGGTCGGCGACAACAGGATGCTCGGCTCGGTCGTGCGCGAAGCACGTGCGCCAGCCACGGCCGCACGTGGCACGGAGGAGGGGGGGGGCGGCGGCGGCCCCGGGCGGGCGCGGTCGGCAGCATAGCCGGCTCGCGGCGGCAGCTGACGCGCGTCCGTCGACCCACATGGTGCCAGGTGGCGCGCACCTATTTAAACGCCAGGAGGAGGGAGACCGGAGGGGAAGGACAGGTGCGACACCGGCAGGCAGATGGTGCCGACAGCTGCTGCCAGAGGCATCGAGGCAGCGAAGACGTCGCGCCGGCGAGCCTCCTCACCCGCCATTCCGGTCGCCGTCCCGACCGCAGTCCGACGGCGGCGCCGGGCCGGCGCTGTCGACGTCCCGCCCGTCCCCTCCGGCAGAGGCGACTTCGCCTGCACTGCGAGGCCACGGCAGGGGCACGATGATTCACCGGGAGCGCGCGCCGTGGGCAGGCGCGACCATCCGGCGCGCGGCGCCCCAAGTGTATGAAGCCCGGCAGCACGGGCTTGCTGCCAACTGAACTTTCGGCAGCGACAGTGCCTCTCGTCGAACGCGGCGGGTTGCGGTTTTTACGGGCGTCAAGAAATGTTCGCTTCGACGTGGTACCGCTACTGAAGCAAACAGCCGACATCGTCCAAACAAACAGCACCTCAGCTAGCACTCCTACCATGCTTCCTGCCCTTCTTTTTCCTTGCCTCCTCACTAACGTTTACGATCAAAAGAATCACTGTGTCTAATCACCATTTTGAACGCGCGACTTTCACAAGATACGCAAGCGGACCTTCGACCATACATCTACGGGATACGACCGCAGTCGGCGGCAACGTCTCCACAATCGGAAGCACCAAACCGCTGCAGGTGCGGCAAAGGTAACCAGATGGGGGGCACACAAAATCCATCGCGCCCAACCCGTTCCCCTCGACACGTTAGAGGTCGTCGACTTGACCGGAGCCGCTTGCCCGGGCCAGGCAGAGTGACCCCCACCGGGCGGCGGCTCTCCTTGGAAAGACGCCCACCCGGCGCGTCGACGCCCACTCGCACACAGGCGAGGCAACACCACAACAATCGCCGCTATCTGCTCGGCCCCGACGCGCGCAGAGGAAGAGAAAACGAGCCGGCGACGCGAAGGCGCGCGCGTTCGTGTCGCACTGCTCGCAACCCTCCCTTTGGGACCGGGGGATCGGCCGCAGGTTGAGTGGCCGCCGCATCGGCAGCTTTCGTCGGTGCGATGGCCCCCGAAGGCGCCTGTATCCACGCGCAACCCCGGCCGCGATAAAACGGAAGAGGTCAATTGCATCGGCGCAACCCGTCACGACCCCCGCGCAGCACGCACGGGCACGCCGCGTCATCGAGCCGCAGCGGCGGGGGGACAACTGCGCCGCGCTGCTACGCACGGCGCGCCCGTCCGTCCGTCAACAAAGTTGCACCAGACTCGCGCGGATTCCCGCTCGCGAAGGAGCGCCTCCATTCTGGATGCCCCGCCAAAATTTTCGGCATTACTATACGTAACAGTATTATCGCCCCAAAAAGTAAAAACGAAAAGCCACATTATCGTGAAAAGAGCCGGGAGAAACCGAAAAAAGAAATACGAGAGCTGATCGGCGCCTAACACCAGTGGCGGTGCAAAAATGCGGAGCGACGGTGAACCGACAGATGGAGACCTCCTTCCGCCGCCGGCATTCGCCGGGAGAAAGGGGGCCCACAGGGGTGCCACACCCCTCGCCTCCTTCACACACACACCACCAGCTGCTTCGGTCACGAATCTCGGGAGCCGTCGAGCAGCAAACTGCCCGACTTCCGCCGGCGAAGGAGAAAGAAACAAGAGTAGTGCCAAGCACCACCGACTTGGCCGACTCAGCCAGCGCACGGTGGGAGAGCAACGAGGCAGAGGAAAAAAAAGAACAGAAAGACGATCGAAAAAACAGCCACTGCAGCCAGCCTCTCCCACGTTGCACGCACCTCCGGTCCAGGTGTCGTCCGCCGGTGCGCTCACTCCCGACGGCTCCCAGCACCTAACGTCTCTCTCTCTCTCTTCCTTGCCTGCCTTCCTCCTCTCAGCCTTTTAAATCGCTGCCGCGATTCGCGTCCATTCACCGCGCGACCGAACCGACAAACAAGCCTACGCCCCCTTCTTGGCGAAGCAGCGACAGTCGGCGAGGCACCGCCTGGGGCCGCGTCGGTGCTTTAAGCTAGGCTAGGCTAGACCTGTGCGGACGAAATAAGACAACTAAAGACAAACGTATACCTAAATCGCGGCTCCGTTGGCGCCCTACAAAACACACAAGGATGTAAACGAGAGAGAGAGAGAGTGAGTGAGTGGGGCTCAGGGGACGAGAAGGGAAGCCAATGCGCGTCCACGGTTCCCCACCGGGACGCAGCCATTCACTCACAACGACGGATCACAATGCGCGTCCTCGTACGCGTTGGCGGCGGCCAGAGAAAACACGGCCTCGGGGTCCAGGGAACGGGAAGGGCCGTCATGAATGAATGAAACGTAACTCGGGCGCTCCCCGCGGGTCTGAGAAGAACGACTCCCCTCCGCGCCGCCTGAGAAACACGGTGCCCCATTCACATGCGCGGCGGGGAGGAGGGCGAGGGACCGCCCCGCGCGAGAACGGCGGCCACCTTGCAGGTTTGGAGAAAAGAGCGCATCACGTTCGGGAACCGTCTGGGTGCGAGTCTGCGGGCTCGGTGCGTAGATGGGCAGCGAGCAGCACCGCGTTGCCACGACGAGGTATACACGTAACGGACGCCCGCATCCCCCGAGAGACTGAACCGGAAGCAGGTACTTGCGCAGCTCAAACGAGGACCCCCCCTGCGGTCATGACTGCACCCCCTGCAGTGCGCGTCTTTCACCGCTACTTCGACTCGCAAAGTCGGGTCTACGCAGGACGGTATATTTAGGAACCAGCGGTTACACACGGAGAAATCGAATATAACCACGTGACGCAGAACTGTCGGTCCACGATACAGCAAACTCAGAAAAGAGTAAGGCACCGCAGCCTCTTTATTTTATTTTTTCCCATGAGGAGTCGGTTTATGCTGCTGCTAGTTTGAATTTCGATAAATTCGACGGAGACGGACAACTGCAAGTGTTCTAGTTAGAGCCTTCCCAGCTAGCCGCTTTCCGCATTAATAGATTCGCGTATGCAAATGCGTACACTCAACTATGCCACTGTCATAATGGGGGCACCCGCGAAGACATAACACTTGCGGCTACAGCGAGCCCAATAACCATAAGATAAGGGCCTTCAGAGCAGACCCGTTATTCCTAGAAAAGACGTAATTTTCGGGAGACAACACAGAATCCGCAAAGCAGCAAATGCGAGGACAATAGCAGAAGGCCGAAGGTTGCCCTTCCTTCGCCACCGTGGCGATTTAGGGTAGCGTTGACGGTGCGCGTCCACTTCGTTTCGATGTTTTCGCAGCCAAACGCGCTCTGCGTTTCTGAAGACCCTCTCAAGCACTTCGCGGGAGGCATTCGCCATACATAGCGGGACCATCAGGACGATGCTGACGCCCACGGCTCCGCCAACAGCGACGGTGCGAACGCACCTATAAGAGACTCCTATAATTGCTATCGCGATAAAACGGGGAAGCCATGTGGATGTACCCACTTCGGAGGCATCATCCTCTTGCCTAGAACCGTGGTCCGATACCAAAGGTAGTGAAGTGTGAGTAAAAGAGAAACAAAAAAATGTCATTGGCCCGAAGGGCGAAAAGATGCAGCAGCGATGGCAAGGTTTGGCGTCGTTGCGCGTGAACCCTTTGGACGTACACTGGGGGCGACGTGTTGGCGCGACACGGAGCGCAAGGCACGAAACGCGGGTCGTTGCGGTCGAACCGAGCTGCCACCCGCAGAGCAGAGGCAAAGCAAGTTCCCGCCAGCATCGAGCAGCAAGGACCTGCTGCTCTTAGCCATCGGAAGGTAACCAAGTCATGCCCCGGGGATCCGCGGCTCGCGACGGTAATTAAATCGAACGCCAATGAACGGGACCCGCCAACCACACCCTGCGACCTCAACCTTGGGGGCACGTCCTCCACCCCACTCCGCCACCTATACCGGTCCGCGCGAGTGTCTACAGAGCGTGACGCGCCGTTTATTCCGCTTTCCCGATAAGCGCGCGCGCGCGGCGTCGCCCGCCGGTTTTTTGCCGAAGCGCGGGGGTCACAGGACAGTGGACCGTCGCCAGTCAATGCCTCCTCCTCGGTAAACAAAAGCCAAGCCGCACAGCAACAGAAAGGATGGAGCGAAACAAAAAAACAGGAAAGTCCCACTGGTTAGGCGTCAGTGACCGTTCCGTTGAAGGAAAAACAAGCCAAATGGGTTGAGCGCTCGATTGAGATAATGAGCTGTAATGGCGCGTCCCTCTCTGCACCGCGTGCGCTCTCGACAAAAGCAGTCACCTTACAGTAAACATGAGTGTAAGATTGCGAGGTCTGAAGTCCACTAGCTGCTGTAAAGAACGGCGGGTTGCACAACAAGATTGTCACCTTGCCACCCGATTACGACAAGGGGTGCAAGACGCGCACCTCCCGCTCTCCACCTCTCCGTGCTGCAGCTGCGAGGCGTTCAAAGAAGCGACCTTTGCGCTGGAACCCGCCGCCTTCCTCCAGCCCCTTCGACATGGTGACGGGACGAATTCGGTGTGTGGACAATGATTCTAGAGTTCCCCAATGCGGAGCTGATTTGACACGCCTGAAGAAGCTACCGCGGGAACGTCTTGTTTTTGTGCTTCTCACGGTTTGGAGTGGCTCGGAACAATGAGCGACGCGCGATCGACAACGTCGATTTTCCGGAACGGCACCACCTTCAACGCCGTCGCTTGGGCTTCGGAACGTGTGTGCCTTTGTGTCTGTAAACTGGTCTTCAGAGCAGCTGCGAGTTGGTGGTGTGTAAACGAACAGCCGCCGCGTCGTAGGACCAGCGGATCGAGTGTATAAAAACTGTGGTTGTGCGATTGTTGGACGCACTTCTCTTGAGCAGTCATGTTAGACTGGTTCACTTCTCTCATGCAGTCCTGTTGGACTAATACTCTTTTTCTCAAGCAGTCATGTTAGACTGAGTTAACTTCTGTAAATAAACCCTTTTCCCCGTTCTCGATGAGAAGCAGTTCTTCACTTCATCAACGATCTCAGCGTAAATAAGTTGGACGACGGCATGGGCCAGCTACCTTCGAATTCATGCCGTACTCCAATCTTGGCAAAGGACCACGGACGAAGGGATTGAGCCCCCAATCCTGACAACTGGCTGACAGCGGTAGGATGGACTTTGCGACATGGTGCTGTATCTGCGGTGAGTGCTTGGTTTTTGCTTTGACTTTCTAGGCTTCATTTTGTGGTTGTTCTGTTTAGAACAGTAGGGAAGCTAGATTGTTGCGTGTTAGCTAGGTTGTGTTTTACTAGCTAGATTTAGAGAGCAGAATCAAGGCAGTAAAGCAGCAGTCATGGAATTAAGGACACTGCTGAGAGACGAGTTGTTGATTGTTGGTGAGGAACTGGGCCTAGATGTACGTAAGGAAATGCTAAAATCAGAATTATTGCATATCATTTCCGAACAGGCCAGTGAGGAAGACGTTGAACTGGGGTTTGAACTTCTGAAAAAGAGAGAAGAACGAGAGAGAAAAGAAAGGGAGGAACGCGATAAAGATCGCGAGTTAAGAAAAATGCAACTTGAACTTGAAAGCAAACGTTTGGAGTTGTCTCAAGGAAGTGAAGGCGCTCTAGGACGATCAAGTGAGGCAGAATCATACCGCATGGACAGGCTATTAAAGCCATTTGAGGTCGGGACCGACATAGGCTTGTTCCTAAGCAATTTTGAAAGGACTTGCGAGAAGATGAACTTCGGCCCGAGTACATGGCCACAGCGGTTGCTGTCTATGTTGCCGTGTGAGGCGGCGGAAGTAATCGCCAGATTGAGTGTGCGGGATGCATATGATTATGCAAAAGTTAAGGCTAGTCTCCTGAAGAAGTACCGCCTTTCAGCCGAAGCTTTTCGGCAAAGGTTTAGGAGCACAGGCAAGAAAGATAGCGAGGGCTATCCGGAGTTTGCATATAGCTTAAAGGCCAACCTAGTCGAGTGGCTTAAAAGCGCGGAAGCGTACGACAGCAGAGACATGATCATTGAATGCATGTGTCTAGAGCAGTTTTACAAAACCATCCCCCAAGCTGTGAAACTGTGGGTGCAAGATAGAGGTAATGTAAACACTGTGGAAAGGGCGGCTGAATTAGCCGAAGAGTACGCAACCCGTAGAAAGTTGAACGCCGAGGAGGGAAACTGGGACGGTCGAAATGGACCGCGGAAACCATTTCCGTTCAAAAAGGGTGCGCAAACTAGACGATCCGAGCCTGTAGACATGGCGGAAAAGCCCGCAGAAAAGAGCGAGGAGAAACTTAACGGAGAAACAGCACAAAAAGAACAGAAAAGAAAATTCGAATCTGTTAGACCAATTCGCTGTTACAAATGCCACAAACTGGGACATATAGCTGTAAACTGCGAGAAGCCTAGCGTAGTTTTTTCCTACGTAGAGGAAAAGGATGAGAATATGGAACTTTTAAGTCCGTATCTCCACAACCTGCAAGTTAATGGAAAACCATGCCGAGTGCTAAGAGACAGTGCCGCCACGCTGGACATTGTCCATCCGTCTTACGTGATGATAGAGGACTTCACCGGAGAAGTAGCATGGATAAAACAGGTTGTAGAAGAACACAGCGTATGTCTGCCCATGGCCAAAGTCAAAATCAGTGGACCATTCGGGGAGCTAGAGACTGAGGCTGCAGTTTCCAAATTTTTGTCACTGCAGTATCCCTACATCTTTTCGAATCGTTCGAATCAGTTACTGCGTGACAGAGGGCTCAAACTGGGAGAGGGCATAGTACAGGCATTGACCCGAGGCCAAGCTCGTAAGATTGCGGCGCTTTCGGCTGAAAATGCTCAAGCTCCTCCAGCTGAAGCAGAAAAGGGGATAGCTTCAATACCCGAATCCGAGCTAGGCCCCAGGGACAAAAGAACAGTTGAGGAGAGCCTGCCAGTTGACCAGCTCAATGAGAGCGTAGCACTAGAGTGTCAGAGTTCTAGCCTGCAGGAAGAGCAAGCAGACGCGCTCACAAGCGAGACAGGGTCGTTGTTATCACCGGCCTCAAAGAACTTTGATCAACTCTTACGCGTGGATAGAGAGTCACTGGCAGCCGAGCAAAAGAATGATGAGAGCTTAGCTAAATTACGTGACACAGCTAAAGAAGGCATTGCTAGGCGCAACGTAACGATACATGAGAGAGGAGGATTGTTGTATCGGCATTACAGAGATCGAAAGGGTAAGATTTTAGATCAGTTAGTCATACCTACTAAGTATAGGGAGGACCTTTTGAGTCTTTGTCATGGAAATGGGTGGTCCGGCCACCTAGGCATAAACAAATCAAAGGAAAGATTGCTTATGGAATACTACTGGCCTGGCTGTTTCAAAGATGTAGAAAACTTTGTAAGATCATGCGACGCCTGCCAGCGTTCTGGTAAACCAGGAGAGACTTGGAAAGCTCCACTGAAGGTAGTGCCCTTAATAACAGAGCCTTTCAGACGGCTTGTAATAGACACGGTAGGGCCTCTTCCAAAAACAAAATCAGGCTACAGGTACTTGTTTACCATGCTGTGTCCGGCTACCAAGTTTCCAGAAGCAATCCCTTTGAAAGAGCTCAGCTCCACTGAAGTAGTAGACGCGCTTTTGACAGTGTTTGCACGAGTTGGGTTTCCAGCCGAAATTCAGGCAGATCAAGGGTCAGTATTCACGAGCGCACTGACTTCCACATTCTTGCAAAAGTGCGGGGTAAAGTTAATACACAGTTCTGTCTATCACCCTCAGTCAAACAGTGTAGAGAGGTGGCATTCGGTGCTTAAGCGAGTTTTGCGTGCGCTCTGTTACGAGCACAAGGAGGACTGGGAGAACTGTCTGCCGGCAACTTTGTTTGCTTTGCGAACGGTTCCACATGAAGCGACAGGGTTCTCTCCAGCAGAACTAGTGTATGGGAGGACACTCCGTTCTCCACTGAGAATGTTAAGAGAGATGTGGGAGGAAAGAGGGGAGAGTCCAACCGTGGTTGAATACGTGCTGAATTTACTGGAACGGCTAAGCGCAACCCAAGAACTAGTCGGAAAGAACATGGCACTAGCTCAAAAGAACGCCAAATTCTATTACGACAGGAATGCGAGGCTTCGTACGTTTAACGCCGGAGACCAGGTAATGATCCTCAAACCTTCAAGAAAGAACAAGCTTGAAGTTCACTGGGACGGGCCCGTTAAAGTGTTGCACAAACTTTCAGAAACTAACTATGCTTTGAGAATGCCCGGTCGCAGGAAGGAAGTGAGGATATATCACTGTAATTTGATGAAGCCGTATGTAGAGCGGAGCGGAGTCGTTAACTATACTGTCAAAGAGCCGGATGGCATCGGTACCAAGTTTAAGGAGGAT
This sequence comes from Dermacentor albipictus, assembly GCF_038994185.2. Taxonomy (NCBI): domain Eukaryota; kingdom Metazoa; phylum Arthropoda; class Arachnida; order Ixodida; family Ixodidae; genus Dermacentor; species Dermacentor albipictus. Next base: position 352,681,526 of record NC_091821.1, on the reverse strand, counting down.
AGGGCAACCTCGAACTCTGAAATCGGCCTAGAAGAAGTAGTAGAACACTCGGTAAGCTCGCATGCTCTAAGACCCGAGCAGCTAGATGAGCTAAAAGGGGTGTTAGGGGAATACCTCGACAGATTCAGCGATCGGCCGGGTAGAACCGAACTGATAACGCATGAAATTGAGCTGACCTCTACCGAACCAGTAAGATCAAAACCTTACAGGGTGTCTCCAAGACAGAGAGAGATTATGGAGGCAGAGATACAGCGCATGCTAGAGTTGGGAGTTATTGAGCCCGCTGAGAGTGACTACACGTCACCGCTAATACTCGTAGAAACCCCTAACAAGGACCCTCGTCCGTGTGTTGACTACAGGAAGTTAAATGCGATCACTAGGGATCAGCTGTACCCGATACCCAACATTGAGGAACGAATTGAAAGAGTTAGCGCTGCTAAATACATTTCAACTATAGATCTCGTGCGGGGGTACTGGCAAGTTCCCCTTTCAGAAAGTGCCAGCCGCTATGCCGCATTCATCTCGCCTGTAGGCACTTTTCGCCCTCTCGCACTCAGCTTCGGGCTGAAGAACGCGCCGTTTAGCTTCTCTAAGTTAATGGATATTGTCCTAAAAGACTTGCAGGAGTTCGCCTTACCTTATCTTGATGATGTAGCCATTTTTTCGGACAGCTGGGAACAACACGTATCGCACCTCAAACAGGTGTTCTCACGGTTGAGGGAAGCCGGCTTAACGATGAAAGCGGAAAAGTGTAGGTTTGGATGTTCGCAGGTTACTTATCTGGGCCATGTTGTTGGTCAGGGCATGAGACGGCCGGCTGAGCTGAAAATAGCAACGATTGGAGATTTTTCTCAGCCGCGCACGAAAACGGACGTTCGTTCATTTTTGGGACTTGTGGGGTACTATCAACGGTACATTCCGAATTACTCGCAATTGGCAAGTCCATTAACAGACGCCCTCCGAAAGGGAGCACCGAGTAGCGTACACTGGGATAAGGACAAAGAGAACGCTTTCCAAAGTTTGAAGACGCTATTGGTTTCTCGCCCTGTGCTTCGCGCGCCAGACTACACAAAGGAATTCATAGTTCAATGCGACGCAAGCGACAGAGGTATGGGCGTGGTACTTAGTCAAGTCGGCGACGATAACGAGGAGCATCCTATCCTCTACGCCAGCCGTAAACTAAATGTAAGAGAGGAGGCCTACAGTGCTTCAGAGAAGGAATGCGCTTGTTTGGTTTGGGCCGCCCAGAAGTTGTCGTGTTACTTGTACGGAGCGAAGTTCATCTTCGAGACCGACCACTGTCCTCTGACGTGGCTCAATCAAATGTCACACAAAAACGGCCGCTTGCTCCGATGGAGCCTCACTCTCCAAGAGTACAACTTCTCCGTTAGATATAAGAAGGGAAAGTTGCATAGCAATGCGGATGGTTTGAGCAGGCTAATTTGAATTCTGCGTTTGAGGGTCCCGCCTAAATTTTAGGGTTACTAGTGTTAATTTTATTAAGCGAAGAAGATCCCCTCTCATTTAGCAGGATTCCCTCCACGATTGCTGAATTTGTCAGCAGGAATTTGCTTCAGAAATTGGCATAGTGAAATGCAGCATTTTTTTTGTTTCTGCACTTATGTTGTTGTTGTTTTTTTTGAAGCCTAGCGAGTCTAAAGTGAGAGCCAATGCACGTCATCTCGGCGCAGAGCCGTGTTGTGGGGTTCATTTTGCAGTTGCCTGTCCTTGTTGGATGTTTTGGGGCGGTGACATCAATGCACAAGTGGTCGCTGCGAGCCAAGACATCAATCCCCCCCTGACCAGCAGCCGTTCTCTTCCTGCCTAGCGGTTGTCAGCGCTAGACAGTCGAGACTTTTGGGGCCATGGAGGCGCTGTAAAGAACGGCGGGTTGCACAACAAGATTGTCACCTTGCCACCCGATTACGACAAGGGGTGCAAGACGCGCACCTCCCGCTCTCCACCTCTCCGTGCTGCAGCTGCGAGGCGTTCAAAGAAGCGACCTTTGCGCTGGAACCCGCCGCCTTCCTCCAGCCCCTTCGACATGGTGACGGGACGAATTCGGTGTGTGGACAATGATTCTAGAGTTCCCCAATGCGGAGCTGATTTGACACGCCTGAAGAAGCTACCGCGGGAACGTCTTGTTTTTGTGCTTCTCACGGTTTGGAGTGGCTCGGAACAATGAGCGACGCGCGATCGACAACGTCGATTTTCCGGAACGGCACCACCTTCAACGCCGTCGCTTGGGCTTCGGAACGTGTGTGCCTTTGTGTCTGTAAACTGGTCTTCAGAGCAGCTGCGAGTTGGTGGTGTGTAAACGAACAGCCGCCGCGTCGTAGGACCAGCGGATCGAGTGTATAAAAACTGTGGTTGTGCGATTGTTGGACGCACTTCTCTTGAGCAGTCATGTTAGACTGGTTCACTTCTCTCATGCAGTCCTGTTGTACTAATACTCTTTTTCTCAAGCAGTCATGTTAGACTGAGTTAACTTCTGTAAATAAACCCTTTTCCCCGTTCTCGATGAGAAGCAGTTCTTCACTTCATCAACGATCTCAGCGTAAATAAGTTGGACGACGGCATGGGCCAGCTACCTTCGAATTCATGCCGTACTCCAATCTTGGCAAAGGACCACGGACGAAGGGATTGAGCCCCCAATCCTGACACTGCACAGTGAGTTACGAGAGACGCCCTACATGTGGTGGCGGGCTCTAAATTTTGACCTCACCGGGGGCATTTTTATTGCGATAGCAGTTATGTGTGGACACTCCAGGCGCATTTTCTGCCGTCGCCGTGAGGTTCCGTATGAGTGAAAGCGTGTGAGAGCGAGCGGGGTTCAATCTCGCGTATGCGAGCGAGGAACGCCGCCCGGATGCGTGCCCTCCTCCTCTGGCGAGCGAGGCAGGGGGGTCAGGTGAGGGGCGTTGTTCTCCGGCGGCTGCTAGGGTGCCTCGATGTCCGGTGGCTTCGTATGCATTGTGCTTTCGACGTTTCGTTCACGTTGAAGCGACAGATGCGCGGAGGTCAATTGGCCCGCGGCTGCTGCCGCAATTCCTAACTCCAGCCTTTTCACAGACAGTTCCCGCTGCCATGGAGCGAGATGTGTTAGTGTTTACCCGTGCGCGCGTGACAACGTGCTGGTTAATTTAGTTAAAACACGTTGGCGGGCTAGTTGGTTTGAATCCACGATAGAATGTGTACGCGCGACTGAACAAGGACGTAGAAATAAACAGACACACAAAGACAGCGCAGTCTCAGTGGGTGTTTCTTTCTACGTCTTCGTTGAGTCACGCTTACATATTCTATCATTGTTAATTTAGTTAGTGAGCGAATGTTTACAAGTTTATACGGCCTACAAAACTACTATCCTTACTTCGTACAGCTATCTACTAATTTGCTATCGCAATCGGCGCGCTTCGCCTTTCGGGCGGAACTGCCTTTTTTTTTTTTTTTGTAACCGTCCACCCAAAAAGCGGTACACGCGAGTGCACGCCTTCCGCCCCCATCAGAACGTGGCCGGTTATCGGAAGACGTGACTGAACGCCATAGCCCCCGCGGCGAGTAACCAGGAGAGCGGAACGAGGAAAACGTTTCGACCACTCGCGCGGACGGATCGAGCTCCACGGAAAGGAAGAAATTAATTTTCGCGATAACAAGGCTTGCCGGCCAGCGCTGAGCCAAGGTATCGCTCACCAAAACGCTCGCGCGGGGCTCCTCACTGCTAAGCCGAAACGACGTGGTGTAAGATCCCCCCTACCCCCCACCCCCCCCAGACAAAAAATATTTTATATTCTAGGTATACTGTTCACACAAAGCGTCCTTTACAAGATAACGCTGCCGGGATAGCGTCCCTACTTTGCAACTGTCATAAAAACGTCCGCGATGACATTCGGCTCGAATGCACCATCCTGCGGCGGCCGAAGATACGCATTCGCGCCAGCGAAAACGATATCCCCCTTGCAACACGGCACACCGGGGTATCCAGGATTCTCGATAAATTGCTCCAGATAGCGCCCGGAGCGACGACTCGCTGGACCGGCGGGCGTCCTTGGAAACCAGAAAGACGGAAATAAACTTTAGTTTTTCTTTACCATTTTTTTTTCTCCCCGTGCTGTCAACGCAGTCGATACCAAATGCGACGTGAAAATAACCTGGGTACGAGGCGCGTCATTCCGTTTCATCAAGTCCCGCTTCCACTGGCTCAGCCAATCAAGCTAACGAAAGAGCCGTACGTTCCGAGATACAAATCCGATAATACGGCCTAGGAAACATGGCAAGCTGGTCTACACTTGCTGTCCGAGTGAGCAGTGCCGAGGGGCGGCACGACTAATTGGATTTCGCAACCAGTTACAGAATATGGGATGGCAACGGCAAGGGGAAGAGACAGAACGACAAGGAAAGACGGAAACAGCTTAGAGCTGCCGAGACCCGGAAAAACAAAACCGAGCGACGTTCGCACCAGGTAAAACGAAGACGACTTCGTGCGCGTGCGCTTTTGGCCCTCTAGAAGGGGGCTGACGGGAGGCGACAGCTTCGGGCCGAGCCAACGGAATCGTACCACGAGGAACCCCCGTATCTGGAACAGCAGAGCGGAACACGAAGGCTCGCGAGGCCAGCCGGCGAGAGTGCCACGCCCACTCCGCGGCCGGCCAGCGCGCGCGCGCGCGCCGCTTCCTCTACTGCAACAGCTAAACGGCCACTGCTGCGCCGCTCTCCCCGACGCGCACGAGATCGACCACGAATCGAAAGGAAAGAACAAAGGAGGGGAGGAGAGGCGAGAAGAAAATCGAGCGCTGCAACGCACAGCGGGCCAGCGCGAGATGAACAGAGAAAACCGGGATAACAGGAACCGCGACTTTCATCGCCGTCGCTTTAACCCGTTCGCTCGTCGTCGTCGTCCGCCTGCGCTGCCTTCCGTGCTCGCGCCTAGATCACTCGCGAAGGGGGGCGCGGCGCGGTCGCCGCCCCACCTCCATCTGCGCCGTCGCGAGGGGCGGCGGCGGCACCGGGGTCTCGTTCGAATCGCGGTGTTTAAGGTCCCAAGGTAGCCTGCACAGTGGTCTACGAGAAACGCTGCAATGGGGGAAGATTTAAGGTCCCAAGGTTGGCTGCACAGTGGTCTACGAGAAGCGCTGCAATGGGGGAAGATTTAAGGTCCCAAGGTTGGCTGCACAGTGGTCTACGAGAAACGCTGCAATGGGGGAGGGGGGGGGGATTGCTCCGGATTAATTTTTACTCTCCACTGGATTCTCGCACGCGAAGGACGTTACAAGAGCGTTCTGAATTTCGCATTGGGCCGCGGCATACGGCCTCAGCAGTCGGGTATCGAACCCGCGAATGAGGCCACGTGCGGGCTCGTGCGATCCGCGCACTTTCCTTTTTTTCAAATTACAAAGGTTGCACAGAAGCAGGACTTCTCTCGTTTCAAACCGAAAGAGCCCCACAATTCCCCGCGAATGTCGTAATCTACAGTTGATGCGTAGTACAGTGCCGCGTTGCTACAGCTCCACAAAGCGGCACCAAAACGTCGGAAAAGCGGCCTATGTGCCAAAGCCAGAAAGAGAATTGGGGCCGGGCAAATAAATGCGTGTGAGCAAGGGGGGAGGGGGCAGGCGTGAACGGGTGCGTCGTCAAGGGTCGCCGCCGCCGTTTCGCGGGGACGCGCTGGTAACATCACTGCGCTGCTCCCAATACGTCATCGCACGGGTGCGACTGTCACACGCACATACGCCGCTCTTCACAGAGGAGCAGACCAGAAAAGAGGCTCCCCACCGATGGCACATAACGTCGGCTAGCAGATGCCGATTATGATCCCCCCGGAGTGCATTTTTGTATACATTTTCTTTCAGACACTCTACAAGACATCGCCGAGCATCCATTCGCGCGATCGCCGCCCGCCGCTATCGCCGTTTGACGCTGCTCGCGCCCCGCGCGCGCCGCACAGGCAAGGGCGCGTCGCCACGGCCGCGCCGCAACGATCACGCCGCGGGGCGACACCTGAGACGCGAGCGAGCCAGCCTCGAAGAAGCACGAAAAGGCGGGCAGGGACACACGCAGCTCTCGCTCTCGGCCGCCACAGAATCAGATCCGCGAAAAGAAAAGCAGGTCGTACGGAACCGACCGCGGAGGAGAGCCGTGACCGAGCGGCACCGGAGGAAACGCTCGCCGCCACCTCCTTGCCGAGGAAACACCACTCCCGTCGAGCGAGCGAGAAAACTGGACCAGCAAGTGCGCGCGCGCGCGCGAGCTCTCTTTTGCTTTTTTTTTTTTCTTTCGACAGCGCGACGCAGCACGTGCGAGGCAACCCAGTCGTCAGCTGTTGCCGCCCGGGTGTACGCCCATTTCTCTCCCGGAGGCATTCGAAACACGGCGGCGGCGGCAGCAAGAGCGAGGGAAAACGAAGAAACAGAAATGGTGTCGCGGCGATCCGACACGGAGGGTCTTCCTTCCGCCAGAGCCCTTCTTCCACTCCCAAGTCCGGGAAGTGACCGACTGACACACTGTTGACGATAGCGGGTCGCGCCAGAGAGCGCTTGGTTCGCGCCGAAATTCAACCGTGATGCGAACAATGGACGCGCGGGGCCTGACACCGCAGATGTGGCCCAAGGCCGGTAAACAGTGAGCAGGAACCCGTACCCCCAGTGGTATCGCACGCGATTGAAGCGACCGCTTCAGAGGAGGAGGGCTTCTTACCCTTATAGTGATTTTAGTGACAGCAAGGACAGCGGAAGTGGGCGCGACGTCAACCTTCATGTCCGTCGCCATACAGTGAGGCATAACTGACGACGGACGCCGCCAGAATGTTTCGCTAAAGCTTTTCTCAGAAATTGCCCGCAATCTGAGGTTAAGAGGTGAAAATTATTAACGTGCGCAACTCGCAGAAGAGCGAGCCCGTGCGTTTCGCTTAGGAGGAAAGTATGCCGAGACAAGCCAATAAATTAAAGGTGGAGATTATCGCGGCGCCGGGTCAGCAAAGGGCGAGAGCAGTAAAAGAGCACGAAACTCTCGGCGTCCCGCCTTTTCCTTTCATTTTTGCCTCGGTTCTTTACGACCACAACTTTGTAAAACAGCTCGTAGAAAGGCCTGTCCCACTTAGCTGAAATCAAGCGCCCGAAGCAGTGCAAGTCTATAACGAGAAAGAGAGAGAAAATACGCGGTGCCGTTGCCACGCACATGGGCCGTTGGTCTGAAAAGCTGAGGAGGCTCACTGTAAAGTATCGTATAGCTGCGCCATACACAATGCAGTTACCTCGTACTTAGAAGGGTGTCTCTATGCCAGCGCCAGATGGGCATCGAGGCATCCTAGAACGTAGCGCTCAGGCGCGCCGCACTACGGTGTGCTCAAGGGGGGCGTGGCTATAGACAAGTCATAGAGAAAGCGATTGACAAGTGCTTAAATGACATAGGGGGAGTGACAGTTCAGAAAAGCTACTTCGCGAGCATCGTGTTTCAGAGATGAAACCCGTTTTACGAACGTCCACTCGTTAACATGTGCGCACACTTTACAAAACAGCGCGAGTGCGTCTACCGACCTATGCATAGACGGGCTCATTATGTTTACAGCAAGGCAATAACAGTGCGAGTGAAAGTAGTGCTTGCGACGACATTAGGTTTAATCGCGTCAGCTGAGAGTCGGTACTTTTGTTCACCAGGCTGACCTCGAGCAGGAACCGGTCCTGCGGTCAATTTTTTTTTTTTTTTTTTGAGAGCGACATGGCGCCGCGCTTGTCTGCGTCGGGTGGGGTGCCAAAATTTTTCAGATTTTATTGCTATTATTTTAAAGTTAAGCAGTCAGCCTACGTCTGCCACGGGAAGTTCAGTTACGCAAGGTCGGAAGCTGGAAGGTCGCGGAGTGACGTCTGTGAAGTCAAACAACGACGTACTAGGTTTCTTTATTATGCGGGCGTTTCTCTCGCGCGCTGTCTCTACCTGTCGTGAGCGGGAACAGAAAGCGTATACGTCAACTAAAAGTATGGCACATTCCCCTCGCTCAACGTTCATGCACAGGCGCGGTTACCATTCCCGACCCATATCAGCACTGCCGAGAAGCGTTCGATGAAACCATAGCACACGAGCGCCACGGTGACCGGCGCAAACGAGAGCGCAGCAGCCGCCTTTTCGCAGCAGCGCAGGAGGTAGGTTTTCACCCATCAAGGCTGCAGGCAGGCAGTCGAACCCGCAAGCCTGAAATTAACGGCCCGGCGTCGTGGAGCCCGCTCGCTCCAGCGGGTCCCGAACGCGAAGCCGGCCAAGGGGAGGCGGAACCGAGCAAGCTCGCTCTCTTATAAAGCGGAAGCGAGTTTCAAAGATAACGGAAGCGGGAGGAAAAGTACAGCGTGCAAAGGGGAGACGACGCGAACACACGCAGGAAACAGAAAACAACCCGTACACGGTTGGCGCAAGCGCAAATAAACGAAGGAGATTCGAAGAAAGAAGGCGGTCCTCGCAGGAGAGGGAGAACACCAGAGAAGTAGCGCGGGGCGGCAGTAGCAACAGCGGGCCGCCGCTTCCGAAGTGCGGCACCGGCGCGTGGTGGCCACCACGTACGGGCCGCACGAAAGGGGGGCGGCTCAACAGAAGAGGGAAGGCCTGAGAGGGGGGAGGGGTGCGCGTAGCGCAAGAAACCAAAGAAACACACCGGGAAGTGGCCCAGCCTAGCGCACGCACGTCAAGAAACTCATGACGGTAAACACGCGCTCCTCCAGAGGCGGCGGTCTCAGCTGGACGATGGGGGCGTAAACAGCCCAAGCACGGTGGCTCACGTTGCTGTGTGAAACAAAACGTATAGGTTTTGAGTCGAAGCCATTTCAACAAGATTCCCAAAAGGAAGCAGCGCTGCCGCGCAGACGTTTTAATCGGAATGCGAAATGGCCGCGGAGCATGAATTCTACCCCAGTCGTTCGACGCGAGTTTACATGTGGAGTTTACATTCGCCCTGTTTTTATGTTCTCCCATATCTGCGATCGCGCTTCTCGCGCCATATTCATTACTGTTCGACTTTAGGAATTGTGGCCGCAATTTACAGAGCCACCGTGGTAGATGTCACGTGTTTCCCTAAAGCATGCTACAAAACTTGTTTGATCGCCCACTGAGACGTTAAAAATAAAAAAGGAAGAGATCCGTCGCGAGTCAGCGACCAATACTCTATAAGCACAGTGAACCTGTTTCCTGTGGCGACGCATCACAGCTTGATGCCAGTGCAACGACATCATAAACACATCTCGTCATCGCGCGGTGTAAAGGAAAAAGAAAAATCAAAGCAGATGTTTAGAAGTGCACAATTTGTTTCAACGCGTGCGCCAAAGGCAGCTCGCAGTGAGCAGGAACATCTGTTACGTTTTGCGAACAGCGGATGAAGAAAAAGAAATACAGAATGAGAACATGTGTGTCTATGTGCGATAGGTCGGAGACAGACGCAGCGTGAATAACGGATAAAACACAGGTGTATATCCCTGGCGTCGACGCGTTTCAACAGGCTCATTCCGGGAGAATCGCAATATGGAGTTATAAAACATTAAAAGACCCTTTTGCTGCTATTGTTTTTTTCGCGGCAGAACAAGAAAGATACTTTCTGAACGCCATGAAAACATTCGGCAGAGCTAACCTCCTCCTCCTCCACTAACTCAGTGGCTCCGGCAGCCACCTGATTAGATAGATAGATAGATAGATAGATAGATAGATAGATAGATAGATAGATAGATAGATAGATAGATAGATAGATAGATAGATAGATAGATAGATAGATAGATAGATAGATAGATAGATAGATAGATAGATAGATAGATAGATAGATAGATAGATTCAGTTTGGGGTTAGGGAGTTGACCTTGCTGTTATTTTGTGGCCCAGTTTAGGCGACTACAGCAAAGCGCAGGACGAGTTCGCACCTGCTGTATCGACCAATAACCGGAAACGAAGCACGCAGGTGGGTTCCGCGAAGAGGAGACGCGGGAAGCACCCACGCGTGGAGAGAAAACGGATTAGTGGCTGCGCCGTAGAAAAGGCACTAGATCGGCACGTTCGTTCGGAACAACAGGGTAGACGGCCGGAGCTGAAGGGGAGCGTTCGGGGAGACGGGCGTGAAGGTGAAAGGTCACCGCTAATGCCTATGCGCTTCCCAAATGTCCCGTCGACCGTCTTGGTCACGGAAATTGGGCGACGCGACGCTGCCCAGCCGGTTTGATGTTTGGAATCCGCGTACGCCTTCTGAGAATGCCTGTGAAAACAGCGGTAGCTTTACAATCGCTTAGCCGGATGCGACCGATGGATGCTTTTGTGTGCGATCGCCATCGGGTCCCAATTATGGTGTTTGGATTTCAAACGAACCGGCACACAGCTGCACGGGAGACAGTTTTCGCAGTACTGGCAGGGCAGCCCGCTGTCCGGCAGATATGCAGTCAATAAGCCCTAGAGTTTCATGGAAACATTCTCGCAGCTTGCATGGCGGCCGCTTGCAGGTGAAAAGATGAGGACATCAGGGGCCGATACTCGCAGCCCAACGTAGGGGAGAGGGAGATGGCACATGTCTTTGAGAAATCCTATCCCTTGGCGTGTTGTAAAGAGTGCTACTGTTTCCACCAATGCCGTGAGCGGCACGAAGGTGGTTGTGCTATTGGTTACAATGATGTGAACTCGCATGTGTGATTGTGTGGAGCTTAGGGCTTGGACTCGGGAAGACGCCTCGGCGTTTGAATAAAGCGTCACTTTATCGGACAACGGCTCTTCCTTCGCGCTGCCACTGTGCACTCGAATGATCGAGGGGCGCCGACTTCGGACCTTCAACACCTTCACTCCTTGACTAGTGTTGAAGCTACCAGAGGACAAAGGGAAAGGAAATTAACTGATAGATAGATGGCATCGGTAAAACGTTTCGTGCGAGTAGCCCTTGAATTGTCACACAGCAAAAGAGAAGGCATGGAAGGTGGGAAAATAGTGTGTTATAGCTCAGCGGGCCAGCAGACCAGCGTAGACGCCACGGCGCGGGTACCGCGCATGCGCACTGGCGTCTACGCTGGCCTGCTGAGCTATAACTCTTTACTAACTCGGTTTCCAAGAGTAGACGTAGCGGACTAGCATTCGATGCGACGCAACCACAATCGGTGGTAGGGTTGTCGAGAGCACGTACACTGAGAGAGCAAGAGAGAGAGAGAGATAGAGCAAACTTATGGCCTGCATCTTGCACACTTGCACAACAACCCGCGGGCGCTATCACCCGGAGCGTCGCAACTGCGGGGGCGCGCACTCGTGGTCGCGCTGACAACGCCCACTTGCGCGCGCCAACACGGCTGCGTTCGGAACAGGAGCAGCCAATTACGACGACGCACTGAAATCGCGCCGTAAAGGTGCCTCGGACTACGGAATGAAGTTTATCATCGTCAACACCCGCGGCGGTGGGCTCGTTTCCCTCCCTCGACTCTCGAAAAATGGAAGTAAAACGCAACAACACGCTAGTGTACTTGTCGGGGCACGGTAAAGGACACGAGCCTGTCAAAATCAAAGCAGAGTGCTTCACACTGCAGTGCCCCTCAGAGCCCACAACGCAGCTCGCGTGATGGGGGTGCCATTTTCTGGACACTCAAAGCTCCGCCATATTGTGGAATGCGCCACCCTCGCTTGAGGGTTGTTACAGGGAGGGAAAATGGTACAACACAAGCAAATTTGACATTTCATAGCATCAGGTTGGGTGTTCACGATACAAAATATCAATCAAACATTCAAATTTGTGCACATCCGTCTGATCGACAACAACATCAGGTAAGGCATTCCACATTTCAATCACGTCCGGGAAAAAAGAATAACGAAAAACATCAACACGTGTGTTATAAGGCTTGACGGCTCTGCTGTGGTTTATTCTCTCGCTGCGATTTGCAGGGAACTGGACATATGTTTCCTTTTTTTATCTTCAGAGCCCTTTGAAGTATCTGAAAAAAAATCTTAAGTCTGGCTTTCTTCCTTCGGGTTTCCAGCAACTCAAGCCCACACGAACGCAGAATTGTTGTTACCGAGTGAGTCCTTCGATACCTTGAAGCAATAAAACGAGCAGCCATTCTCTGAATTTTTTCTAGTTTGTGTATTAAGACTTTTTGGTGGGGGCTCCAGACAACGCAAGCGTATTCTAAAGATGGACGTATGAGAGTTTTATAAGCAATTAATTTAGCATCTTTCGTTGCATGTTCCAGCTTTTTCTTCAGTGAATAGTTTTTGTGAATACAGTTTTCCCCATACGTGGGCCGATCCCGAAGATAGTACAATGCCGGGCAGACCCACGGCGGATGTGCAGTTCGCCATTAAGGGGCCCACATACACAGCTTCGCTGGTCATCCTTCACAAAGCGGAAGAGCAATTAGTTTTTTTTTTTGTTGTTGTTGTTGCTGCTCTGTCCCAACGTGACAACAAGCCGCGTACAGTAGGCCAAGCGCGTAAGACGAGCATTTCGCGGTGCCTCTTCACGCGCATACAATAGGTGGCGACACAATTTGAAGACCTCAACGTCTTAGAGCAGTCAGCATGTTAAGTTTTTTAGCTCGGAGCTTACGTGGGCAATTTCGGTACTGGTGCGACTGAAGACCTTCAAGCGCGACGCCTACATATCGGCCCTATACAATCAGCGCTCACCTGATAAAACACTACAGCGAACTGTTATCGGAAATCACGATAAAGGAAACGATTCTACTACGATGGCGCGCATAATGCAGGCCCGAGTGTAAACAACGATTATCGGCACGCAGCTAGCTTGACGACATTTCGATAAGAAACAAAGCTAAACCGGACCAGGAACATGACGAAGTGGCGATCGCTCCCGTCCTTTCCAATCGCGTGCGATTTGCGACTCACGCCGACCGTCGTTACTGCCCACAAACAACACGCAGAGCGAGCGATAAAGAAGTGAAACAAAGCGGAAGCAATCGTTAAGACTATCTTGCCCTCAATGCACTGTTATCAGTAAGAGAGAAACGGCGAAAGCGAGAGTTATTACAAAGGGGGGCATTGTTTAGAAAGCAAGGATAAACATGCGCAGGCATACGCAGCGCCTCCAGCCCACTTATGCTTTTTCCAATGCTCGAGGTTACTTTACGCTATCTTTTGACAAAAGTAATCCTAATCGGAAGCGCGAATCTCAGAAAATCGGCTGTCCTGCAATTATGTTTTCCGACCGAAGGTCTACCGACGACATTTCGAGCCCTTTCATGGGAAAAGCGCTAGAAAGCAAGAGCTTTGTGGCGGCATGTAGTGTTCAGTGCACCTGCTTTTTATTTTGTTTTTAGGTTTCTCTTGTCTGCATTAACTAATCTTAGCCTACGCAGTGCCATGGGAATTGGCTTATGGGGATCAGAAGGCCCAAATTCTCCGTTCAATGAAATCAATGAAGAAGCGGGCCTCCAGATGCGACTATGTGGTCGGAAAGCAGCTTCTCCAGGGCAGCCCACCTATGTGACATTTCGCAAGATTCCCGCCGACCGCGGTGTTGTTCTCTTTCTCAGAATGCGGCACAATCGAACCAGGAACGGTATATATCGCGGCAGCGGCGGCAGCCTCTTCCGAGAACTTCTACGGCGTGGGCGTCGGACGTTGCATAAAAGTATGCGCGCCTCCGCGTCAACGCAACGCGAGGTTGGGGCTTACAGAGAGACCGAGGAAGCCACAGGCATCGGCGAGACAGCCGCACGAAGAGGGAGAATGATGGAAAATGAGGAAAGAAAAGGCTTTCGCACGCAAAACAGGAGGAGTCAGCGGAGGAAAAAAGCAAGGACGCCGCGCACTGGTAGAGGAGAGGGCGCGTCGCAAAACAACTGGAGCAGACCACGCCGCGACTCGGAACGCCGTGGGTCGGCCGCGCGCGTACACAAGCCAGTACAATACAGGAGGCTGGCACGGCGCACGCTGTGCTAGAGTGCTACCTTGGTGTACGCACGATGGCGACAACGCCCTCTCTCATTGAGCCGCGGGGGGGGAGTAGTCCGTTCATTCGTACCGCTCCGGCGTCTGAGAGCGCGCACATAACCACTACCCTCGCACACACACACCAGCGCCTTGCAAGCATGCTCTGCACCCTTCCTCCGTTTCCCGTACGCACTTCAAAGAAGGGCGCTTCCTCCGGCCGACTCCGCAGCATGCGCGGCCAAGCGTCGCGCGACCGGCTCCTCTCCTCCCGCGGTCTCGCATACAAACAAATACGCGCTTGCCAGTAGTGGCACGCATCGACGCTCCAACCTGTACAACGAGCGCTTGGAGGCGTACGACGTACCGACCGCCACGAAGACGGACCAGCGCGGGGAAGGCACGAGACTCTTCGGGGAAGGGGGGGTGGACGACGACGACAGTGTCCGGCGTCGCTCTTTCGACTTGGACTCGACCATCGCGGGCGCGAAGTGCGTCCGGCGCGCGAGTAGAAGAATCGGTGGCCCGCATAGCAGCCGAACATGGCGGCAATGATGGAGGAATACGACAATTTCTTATGTTTCTCCGTATTTAATCTTTGTACGCGTCTTCTTTAGTATTTATTTGTACTCTCACTACAGTCACCTTTGGCTGCAGCGTAGTTGAAGAGCCGGCAATGCTGCGAAACGGCTTCAGCACCCACGGCGTCACCCCTTGTTCTTCCAACATCGCGCTTATGCGCGCACATGCATGCGTGTTTTGGGACGAAGAGGACGAAGACTTGAATGCCCGCGAGTCCGTGCTTAGTTCAGTCACGAAATACGAAAGGGCACTGAGGTGAGGCATGCAACTCGCGAAACTCTATCAAGACTCATTCGCCTTTGAGGAACGCGAAAGGAAAAGACCACCGTAGAAGGCAGGCGCGCTGAATGCGAGGCAGGTGCCGGGCAGTACGTCTAGTCGAACGAGCGTCACGGGAAAGCTGCGGGATGCCGAAACCCGAGGCACGCAAATATACCGAGAGCACCAAACGCTCGCCGAGAGAGGGATGTAAACGGCGCGCGGAGGCGTCACAGGCAGCCAGGGAAGAAAACAAATACAGCAGCGCTCGGAACTGGGCAAGCCGACCGGGCCACAGAAACGAAGCAGCACGCGGGCTCGCTCAACGGCAGAAGAAGGAACGGGGAGAAGATGCGTGCACGCTCAGGGGGGGACGAGATTTATGCAGGCCGATATATAGAAGATGGGCGACAGCGCCGACCGGCGGAGGGCCGGGAAGCGTCCGGCGCGCGCACATAGGCCGCCCACCACCGCTGGCCCGAGGAGGTATAAACGCAGAAGGAGAAAAGCAACGAAAAAAAAAAGGGAAACAACCAGAACGGCCGCACTGCAAGGAGCGGACAGCGACGACGAAACAATGGCTACCTGCCACGGGCAAAGTGGGTCACGGCAGAGAAGCGCCGCTCGCAACGGCACCGAGCCAGCGGGGGGAAAAGGAGCAAGAAACGCACACACGCCGCGCGCGCGCGCGCGCGACGAGAGAGAAAAGTTGCGAGCTTCCGAAACAAACGCTGCCCCCACGGAGCGTTTCGCAAGCGGCCGCCGATTCTGGAAGCGCGTGTTCTCCCCTGGGTTCCCCCCACCTCACTTTCCTCCGCCGCTTCGGCGTGCCGTCCATTCTGCACGCGCGCCGGAACGCGGGCGAAAATCTGGATGATGGACACCGCGGATGCGTGATGAACCGACTCGCTCGCTCTTTTCTCGCTAACGGTGGCGGCAGCAGCAGCATCGCCGGCGGCGGCGGACCGCGGGCGTGGTTTGGCAGGTGGTGCTGTCAAAATGAGGTCTCTATTATCGAGGCGCCAAAAAAAATACGGAAGTGGTTATAAAGAAAACGAGAAGGAAAGCGCGGACTTCAAATGACTTTTTCGCCACCTCGCTTTCGCTCGGGGAGAACCAGCTGGCGCCCCTTGGCGAAGACGGCGGCGAACGCAAGTGAGAGAGTGCTACAGGTAAGGCGAAGAAAGGATGACGAAAAAAAGATGCAAGGAATAGTGAGCCGCCGAAAAATGGGCAGTGGCGCTATGTGCTTCCTTATGAGGAGCGTGTCCTCCCTCTAGACGCAACGCACCGCTACTGGTTGGCCCGGGTACCGCGTTTGACGAAAATAAAAATCAAAATTACCATAGAGGAGATTACACGGTGGACCTCTACGGAGTTCTCGAATTAGGTATGATGCGCAAAAGACAACTCTATCTTTTTTTGGGGGGGCGCCTGACTAGCAGGCTTCCCGCTAACGTGCCGAGTCCAAACACGCCCAATCGAGTTTCGAGCAGCGGCAGCTAGTGAGAGAAATCAAAAAGGGTGCCGAGCAGGGGCGCTACATCGTCGGCCGCCGAAGTCGTAAAGCAACCGGACGAGACATCGCGGTGTCGTAAAGCCGGAAGTGCCGTATCAAAACACCCCGCTGCCGGGACCCGCATGCGCCGCTACACAACGAAGGGACGGTGCCCGCGGCGAAAGCGGCGCGCTCCACTGAGTGCCAACGCGAGGCAACTCAGGATGATGTACACGCGGCATCTCGTTACCCGAAAGGCCCAAGCTAGTGTGCACCAACTTTAAGAGGGAGCGTAGGTCAAATGGTTCGTAGGGTTCTATGGCACCCGCTAACTTAAAGCTACTTCTATACAAAACACTAATACGTCCTAAGCTTGAATATGCCTCTTCTGTATGGGACCCTGGCTTGGATTACTTAACAAATGCCATAGAATCTATACAAAATCGTAGCACGCGGTTCATTCTTACTCACTATTCTCGGACATCAAGCCTAACATCTACGAAGGCTACTTTAAACCTCCCTCTCCTCTCATCCCGTAGGAAGTTAGCACGCTTATCACTGCTGCACAAAATTTATTATTACAATCCGGAATTAAAATGTGAACTTATGTCCGAACCTGCATATATATCATCTCGTACTGACCATCGGCATAAATTGAGCGTTCCACACTGTCGCACGAACCAATTTTTTTATTCATTCCTAAAACTACCAATGAATGGAATCATCTGCCGGCCTCAATTGTTAACATAACCGATACATCTGCTTTTAGAACTACTATTGAAGAATACTTTTGTTAATCCGCACTTTCTATTTTTTTTTCTTGTTATTATTATACCCACACACATCTGCACACACATCTGCACATGCTGTATATTTAGTTCCACTCCCTTCTGTAACGCCTTCGGGCCTTGAAGGTACAATAAATGAAATGAAATGAAAAGCGGATGTAAGAGCAGGCGCCTTAGTAACGACAATGAAAGCATAACGAAGCGCGTGATGGCCACGAGAATTTCTGTTGCGCTGGTTGGTAATTCGGGACTAGGGATGCCCATATATACATCCCGCTAACGGTACGCACACACAACAAATCAGAGTCCCCGACTCGTCCACAAGGCGGCAAGGAGTTGGCGCGGTTCCTCAAGACGGAAGAGGTCACCCAACAGCGGAGACAAAACGTAGGCCATGTCCCTCGAGAGATTCCACGGAATAGCCTCCGCAAGTGCTCCAAGGCTTGATGGCCTCGGGCCAGCACTTTCGCCGCGAGCAATCCTTCCGCATGGCCGTCGCGCGGACGCGGCGAAGAGGAACAAGGCGAGTGCGCAACAAAGCCGGCGGCTTATCTGCGGCGAAGGTGGTCTCGCCGATAGCGGGGCCCAGCGGACCGCCGCCTTTCTATCGCTCGAGTGTGCACGCGTGTCGCAAGGCGAGCGCGCTCCCCTATCGTCGCTCCGCTCACTCTGGGCGCGGGCCAAACGGCTGCGAGGGGTTAGCGCACGCGGAAACTGCCGACGGCGCCTGCCGTCGAACGGCACAAGAATCGAGCCACGCGTCGCCGATCGCATCGGACCACGTTCACGGCGCCCGCGCCACTCCCACAACGCCGCGCTGGAAAGACACACACAATGTTTCTTCCCCCCTTTTTTTAGACACCCCCCCCCCCCGGACGATGGGAGGGCTGGCAGAATTCGTGACGCACGACTTTGCCGAAAACTCCCCAGCCCTCGTGAACGCCTGTATGGAACCAGAAGCGCCCGTCATGCCCTTCTGAGTAATCTTCAAAAACTAGCAGCGCTAAATTAAAAAAAGAAAGCACCAGAAGCTACGTGGCAGAACTGACTAAAACCTGGAAGCCTGTCTTCCACGAAAAAACGTTTACTTATTCGGGCAACTGGAGGAATCCCACCTGGCCTGCTTCCATTCTTTCGCTTCCCGAATGTTTGCACGCGGTGGGGAAAGAAAAGAGGGTGGGGGAGATTTTTCACGCTTTATGATCAGCCCCGGGAGGGTGGCGTGCGCGACATAACCAAATTCATGGACTTCGGGGGTGATTACAAACTTGGCTTGGATGAACGCGACGCGAGCTGGTGGAGTCATGAGTGGACCTCATCGCATTCGCGTGCACCTTGCCGAGCTGAAGGGGCGTGTCAACGCACCCCTCACAGACGGATTGACCGAACTCGTACCTACGCTCGCTCGGCCCGACTCGCTAGCGCTTGCATGGACCAGTTTCCATCCCGACAAGCAGACTCGACCCACATTTCTCAAGTAAATGTAGCTACAGCTAGGCTACGTTTACGTGATCACGCACTTCCACTTTGAGCGCTCCAGCGCCCTTGACGGAAATAAATAAATGTGGGCTGTAGAGAACAGTGTCTTGCTGGAAGAACAGCAAACGAGTATTGGCTGGGTTTCAGCAAGCAGCGTTGCCTAAAAGACTAAAATAGTTTCTTTGCGTATTAAAAACCCCATGCCCCGCTGGCGTTCTTTTGCAAGAATCGCAAGCACCGAGATTCGCGATGGACATCAAACTGAAGCAGAAGGCGTTCGGAGCGCTCGCCTACGGCGTTGCACATGCAGCACCGCGGACGCAAATTAAAAGTGCCAGCGACCTTACGGACAGGACACACGGACTGGCGATTTTCACGCAGTGCTGCACAGATCTCGCGTCTCTCTATCTTTCTCTAAGCCCTCGATGCAGGCTCCACGACTGCAGAAGCAACGAAAAAAAAAAAAAAGAGCCAGATAAACTCGGGGCGCACCGATCCCGTTTGCAATCTACGCAGTATTCGGAGCCTCTTTGTCGCTCGCCCCGAGATACTTGGCCGGTCAACCCGCGGAAGACGGCAAAGCCGATAAGCACTGCGCAGAAAGCGATGTGCCTCGACGAAGCAAAACACGAGCTCGCTACCGCCTCGAAAGGCGAAACATGGAGACCGGGCGCGACCGT
The DNA here is from genome assembly GCF_038994185.2 of Dermacentor albipictus. Taxonomy (NCBI): domain Eukaryota; kingdom Metazoa; phylum Arthropoda; class Arachnida; order Ixodida; family Ixodidae; genus Dermacentor; species Dermacentor albipictus. The sequence goes on along the minus strand of NC_091821.1, from coordinate 352,662,367 downwards.
TTCAAGGCGCCGCTACCATGTTTATCGAGCGAGCGAGATCGGCGATGCTCGCCAGTCCGCGAGACATACATGGCCGACCTTTCGCACGTGCCGCAAGATGCGGACGCCTGGGGGAGATCCGATTTCGGTGAAATGAGGAGGAGGAAAGGGAGAGAGTTGGACGAAGGAGACTTTCGTAACGTCGGCTCAGCCATCTACGTTGAAGCGCTGCACCATACAGCATGCGATAAATGTAACGACACCATTTATCTTAGTTATATGCTCCGGCGTTGCTCCGTGTTACGCAGCTCTACGGAGTCGCACATTAGAAGAGCAGCTATGGGCAGGCCGACGGACCCGGGAAGCGACCGAAAGGCTAGACCTTTCAGTCCTAACGTGGGAGCTTTGGGCTAGGAAACTAGTGCGACCTAATGGACTTCAATAAAGTTTGTCCGTCCATCCATCGCGAACTCGGCGACGAGTGAAGAACGAGATTCTCGAAGCCAGCTGCACGGAGTACAAGAACCGGCCAGGCCAACAAAACGAGTCACCACTAAGGCTACTGAGAAGCGCAGAAACCTATCGCAGTGGCAGTCTCCGCGACTACCGGTAGTTCTGCAGAAAAATTTTAGTTTCGGTACATCACCAGATTAGCTTAGATTTTGGGGTTTCACGTGCCTAAGCCACGATCTGATTATGAGGCACGCCGAAGCGGGGGGACTGCGGAATAATTTGGACCACCTGTGGCTCTTTAGGTGCGCCTAAATCTTAATGCACGGGTGCTCTCGCATTTCGCCCCCATTGAAATGCGGCCGCGGCCGGAATTTGATCCGCGACCTCGTGTTTGGCAGCTCCACACCATAGCCATTAAGCAACCACGGCCTGTAGTTTTATATTTGCCTTTATTTACATAAACATACAATTTATGGGGGATTTAAGGAAAAAGTTGCTTGTAGCAACTTGACGGGCCTTGAACCCGGTCTGAGGGCAGCAGGAGCAGGCACTGATTCAGGACCGAGAAAAACAATGTATAAGCAGGAAAAAAAAAAAAGTCAAGTTGGCTTAGACATTATGAAAGCAAACAAATGCAATGTAAAAAAAAAAAAAACTATATCACTATATCAACAACCCTACCTCATCGACCTTCAAGGCAGGCTTTCTTTTCCTTTTTCTTTGCTGTATCAGGCGAAATCATACCATAATAGATTTGTAAAAAGTGACTGAATTGGGACTTCATTTTCTATGTTATTGGACAAAGCGTGCGGCGGGCACCGCCTCGCTTGAAAAACTCCCCAAGCCCTGCACCTGGAAGTATACTGCGCCGAATTGAGCATTAAAAACCAAGCATGGCAGCGCGTTCATCACACCCGGTACATTCGCTTGTACACGTGCGACGGTTTAGGCCTCAAGGTCGACAGAAACCGCATTATTTTCCCAACAAATAACAACATCGGAGTGCGCATCCAAGATTCAGCCGCAGCTGCGAAGCGACGGCCTATAAAGACGACACGCCGCGGATCGTTTCCGCGTGCCGCCGGCCTCTATGTAACGAGAGAGAAGAAACGAATCGTGGCGTCTGCGAATATAAGTTACAACTGCGCAAAAGGGCTCGACACGTTTTAAAATGAAGAAACGTGAGCGCAAGCGGCAGCTGCATTTTCCAACCTCGTCTCCTCGCACAGACTGCAGCTGCTTTGTGACGTAAAAAGAGAGATCCGACTTTCTTTTTTTGCGGTCATCTAGCGAGCGCACGATGGCTTCCGGAACACTGTCGCGTCTGAAAGAATGAAAAATAAATAAATAAAAGCCTGCCGTTCCGCGAGACTTGTCAAAGGGACGCTCAAGAGGTATACTGATGTATGCTGAATTCGTTAATTATTTCGCAACACGTTATTGTTAATCACGCGTCCCTTTCCTTTTAACTCGCGGTTTTCACCCCATTATTATATCCGTAGCGTGAGCAGAAATAGCTGAGGGCTGCAGGCGAACGGGAGTGGCTGTAACGAAGCTTTGCAGAGCAGCGTGCCTACTGCTGGAGACCTATAATGTTATAGGTCTATAATGCCTACTGCCCCACAGAAATACTACACACATTCCTTAGTGTCAGTATGTCGGTGACAGTTGTAGAGTTACTCAACTACTGTCACGACAGACTGATCCTGACGATGAGTCGCTACGCCCCCGCAAAGGGTGCCGGTAGTCGTAAGCGGACTGATGGGGAAATTTGCGATGAAGCACATATAGCCTTAATCCGTTCTTTCTTCTCGTAAATAGTAAAGAGCGAGACACACGGTGTGTAGCTAAGTTAGTTTAATGTAAGTTCACGTTTGTCATTTATGATTGTTTATTGAGTCAAAAGCAGCTTAACTCTTAATCCAAGATAGACTCCCCAGTAGCTGCACACCCCCTCCGGACATGATACGGGGACGATAGACCACGAAGCAATTGGCCTTGATACTTTGCTCAAGGTTATCTCGAAGCCAAGGGCAGAAGAAAAATAAAAAGTTGCGGGGACAGGCAGGTAATGGTGTCATCAGCGGTGGTGCAAGCACACACTCGCGCTAAACGTTACGACACCGGAATATTTTGCAAAACCTCCATTCCCAGAGATCGTCCTCGTTTGAATTACGTGCTAATCATCCGGGAGTACATAAACACAACAAGTTGAAATGAATTGTATGCGTTTAACAGGCAGCATCAGATTTACCATTCCGTGCACAGCACAAAAATCACACACTACACTTTTGCAGACCACGTGAAAAATTATTTGCCAGCTTAATTCTTGAAAGAAAGAACGAGTGTACAGACTGCGTTTATTCTCCTCCTAGGAAGGAAAGCACGAGCGGTTAAGGCTTTCCGAGATATACCATAAGTTTTACTCCAGCGTAGTCCGACCTCAACCTAGCGACATGAGAAGTACTGTTACCATTGAATGGCGTTTACCACAGCGCCATACCCCCGCAGAACAGGAGAGGGAGGGAGGGGCTAGCGCGGTTTCGGCGGTAGCAATAGCGAGGCTGATGAGAGCGATCAACATACAAGTGTGCGGACGACAACCTTTTGTCGGAATAGAACAAGCTTTGCGCATGCGCAACATATTTCTGCAAACGGCCCTAAAAGGTGTCACGAGGAATCACCATGTGCGGCCTCGCTATTTTCCCCACCAACATGGCGGCACAAGCACAGCCAAAGTGCACATCCGCCCACTCAAGATTACAAGGCGCGACGCACATCGAAGACTCCTGCGCAGTGTTGCAACACTGCTGCTCTGCTGTTACAGACTCATGACGGACGGGCTCCAGAGGTCGCGAACGCGAGGCGGTTGCCGATTCAGTGCGGGGGAAGAGGCCACGTGCTGGCCTGCGACGGAGGCGTGGCCTTAGGCCTAACACGCACCTTGTTGTCCGGGTAGCAGAGCGCGAACACCACCGCGCGGATGCGTTCCGAGAGTCCACGCGTGACGACATCACGTGCTCTGCTGCGAAGACTGCACGCTTATTATACTACAGATTGCAGGTCACGAATGCGGAAGCCTGGTCGGAGACAGTGACGTGGGCGTTATGGGAAAACAAAAAGGCACGTAAAACTGCCCGCCAAACCTTTTCTTCGCGCCCGGAGAAAATGATGATGATGACCATTCGGTCCACGCACCTTTGCGACAAACATGCCAACATGATTCCATGAAAACGTTGCGTCGTTTTTCTGGATTGTGCGTTTTAGCACAAGAAGTTCCTGCTACCTAGCCCTCTCAACAGACACATGTTGGTACTGCTGTTCCGCTTTCTTTTTTAATCAACTAATCCGAATTTGTTTAGTTTTCCCGAGACATTCTCGAAGCACGCAGGCAACAAGAAAAGCGAGTTCCGTGCATTCAAAGAATACGCTCGACGGTCCCAAAAGAGAAACGCTGCGAACAATGAAGCTCTTACGACGCGAACGGGTCACAAAACAAGGGCGCCCGATTCTGAGAGAAACGCAGAAAGTGAAGGGGGGGGGGGGGGGGGGCAACCGTGCGTCCGCAGCCAATAGGGGCAACGGCAGCAGGAGACAGGGGGAAGACGACAGCGCGGAGAAGAGACAACCGCGTCAAGGTCAGGGAACACGTGTTCGGAAAAAGAAGCTCCCACCCACGGCGCCGGAGAGTCTGGGGCCGCATGTCGCCGACGGTGGCCCCTGGGGAAGAGCGCGCGCGGGCACACGTGAGTCGCGGCACACGTTGCACGAGATGCGCGTTGTGCAAGCGCGCAAGTGCGACGCACCGATGCTGCTGGCATTTACGTCGGCAGCGCGTCAGCAGGAGATACCCCACTCCGCGCACGGCCTTTGTGACCTGCCAGGGCCGACGGCGCTCCCATACCGCGTGGCCAAACCTACGCATCGCGCTGCTTTTCCGGGTCCACGCTCCCGGCGGCGAAAACGCACGCTGCGTCTGTCGGAGTCGGGACCGCAGATTCCCCCCTGGCATTATATGGCCTCCAGCTGCTGCTCCTAGTGAGCCGGAAGCGCACAGACGCGAACAAACCCGCCCACTATTTCCCATCACTGGCGCGCGATGAAGTGCGCAGACACACAATAGACGGAACGCGTCGGCGTGCCCGCGAGCAGAGACGCACATCCAGACCTGAACAAAAGAACGAAATGGCGGCACTTCACACTGACTGAACGGTGCGGTTCGAACTACACGTGTGGGGGGACACATGATGCTAAAATATGCCCCATTTATCAGAAGTGGGCGCGTTGCTAAAAGAAGCAGGCTGCCAAGAAGGGCGCAGTGATCTGCGCTTTTTCTGTAACTGCGACGCAGAAGGCTTGCGACAGGCAATGCCTTCGCAGATGGATCCTGAGGTTGCGAACTATGGCACCAGCGAAAAGAAAAACACGTACACATGCTCTCACAATGGCAGGCAATCGTTGAAGGGCGAAATTAAAAGCGCCGATCGGGCGTACCCGCGCCGCGCCTTTTGTGCTTGCTCCGTGAACCACACACACAGCTCTGCAAGGAGAAGGGTGCGCGCGCGTAAGCAGGTAACTTATGAGCAAAACAAAGATCGCTGGCCCCCTCCTCCGTCAGCGAGATGTTCGGGCGAAGTAGCGTCCAGAGGTGAGCGCGGCTGCCCGAAGGCCACTGGGCGGATGAGGGCGGAGGGAAGTTCAAGAGACCCCGTGCGCGCGGTGTGTTCGGGCTGGCCTCGCTCGAACAACCACCTTTTTTTCCAAGTACGTGTACTGCCAACGAGGCGCACGCTCCCGCCAGACCCGCTGCCTCGGTTTCGTCGCGGCGGCTGGGAGGAGGCTGCTTCACGCGCCGTGAGGTGGTGTGGGGGGTCACCCCCCGCTTCCCGCCGAGATCGGGCTCGCTGGCCATGCACGCCCCAACATGCTTAGGCGCGCCGAATGGGGTATGAACGCCCTGCCTCGCGACAGTCCGCCGATCACTGACGTAGGCAACGCGACAAGCCGCCTTGACGACAGGGCTAGTGGGCGCGTGAAACAGCGGCGCCTCTTCATTACCGCGACCAGATTGCCTGGTTGCTAATCTCTGAACGTTATCGCATCGCTAGCGGCTTGGCAACTTTCTCTCGCGAACACGGGAAGGAGTCGACCGAGCGTATGTGTCGGGCGATAAGCGGCCCATCGCGTTTTTCCGAGGAAGGAAACCAGAGGCCCGCCGCTCTGTCGTCTGCTAAGGAGGAACGCCCCTCTCGGCCGAGGTAGCGCCCCGAGGGTTAGAAACGCGGCCTGAAACTTAACGCGCCAGCCCCACCCCGCTCAATCCAAGACCAAAGGCAGTATCTCCTAGAAGCGGCTCTCACGAAAACGTTGGAGACACGGATCGCCAAGCGCGCGAATCAGCACGGTTCACAGCTGATCGGGAGACAAAGCGGAGAGTAAAAAAGAAAAAAAAAAACTGGGCCGGTTCTCCGTAGCGGCCTCTCGCTAGCAGACGATGCGCGTTTGGTTCCGACTGTTTCCTTACCTGTATGCGTGCGTAGATGCGCCTTGAGGTGAGAGCTCTTGCCGTAGACTTTGTCGCAGCCTGCGTAGCTGCAGATGTGGACTTTCTTGAGAGCAGAAGAGGATCCGCGGACGCCGGGTGTGGCCGACGACGCCGCCACGATCGCTTTGTTCGAGGCGGCGCGCACCTTAGGCCTAACGCTACTTACGGGCCTCGCGGCCGCCGAACCAACCGGCTCTTGAGGTACCCGCGTCAAGTCCGCTAGTATCCGGGCGATCATGTACACCGACGTGTCCTTGAGATGAGATTCCTGCTCGTCGGGCACGCAGTCACTGCCGTCCGTCGTGCTCAGAGACGCCGGGCTGCGCCGATCGGAGTCGGAGTACGGGTACGGGTCGCGAGGTCGAGCGTTGGACTTGGACATCTCCACGAGGCATTCAGCGGCAAGACTCACGTCTCTGTCCGAGTCTATCAACAGACGTACTGCCATGGCGATGCCGGACCACAGACAACGCGTACGACGTGAACGATTCGAGGAGCGCTAACTCCCACGTTGCCACATGAACGCGGGAAAGAAAGCACAGACGCGCGGGGCGCACACACTCCGCGACCGCCTGCTCACATCTGCGACTTTCCCTCGTGGTTTTTGGAGGAGTGGCCAGCGCTCACCTAGCGGAGGTGACGTAAGCGCGAGCCTTGCTTTTCATTGGACATTCCCTCCACAAGTACTTCCGGTCTTTCTTTTCTTTTTTCGCATATTTTGCGTTTCCGCGTCTCTACGCTCTCCGAAACGCGGCTACCTGAGCGCGTGGTGGTGTCGGCGACGTCTCACCTCCCGGCGCGCGCGCGCGCGCGGTCGGAAGCGAGAGAAAATAAAAAATAAGGGGGGGGGGGAGAAAATCGTTGCTGGTGGCTGTAGAATGAAGCCATTCGGCCTCTGCGACGAAACGTTGCGTCTGTTCTCTCAACAGAGGGCTGGCAAATTCATCACGTCTTTAAAAGCTCTCCAGCTCCATAAATATCTATGTATGTGCATATATATAAAAACACGTGTGCTATCGCATTCCACTAAAAAAAAAAAAATGTGCTTTACCGAACGCTAAGATCATGATACTCCACGCGAAGCAAAAACGTTGATACTACAAGTAGAATATTAGCTAGGATGCGTTGCTCACATTTAAATGAACTTGCACTCAGAGTTAAAATAAACCTTGCAATTACGCATACTCCTTCTCCGCTTGACACTTCTTCGCCAAACTTCTGCCTTTTGGCACTGGCCTTAGGTTCATAATGGGACGCGCCCAAGCAGATATTCTAAGTTATTGAACGGAAAGCGTGCGTTGTGCTCGTACTGATCCCCCCACCTCCTCAAGTATTTGACGACGCGCGAATTCTAAATATCGCAGACGGAATTATTTAGACACAGAGCACGGCATGCGCGACATATGCGTTCGTGTGTACGCATAAGCGGTAGAAAATGAGCGGAAACGAGAACACGCTGCGGCAATCGTCTCCATCGAGCATGAGCTTGTGCTCAGCGCGTACGTGCTACGTGCAGGCCACGCGAAACGACCGCGGCTACGAGGTCGGCGCGAAGGACCGCGCCTCCCTCAAGGATCGCACGAATTAGCGCCTCCGGGCCTCCCGCACGATAACACAGGGGCATTCTCTTCCCCTTTATTCTGATATTGAGAGTACGCTGCAACAACCACTAGACTGTCCGCGCGGAAATACCAAGCCTGTGCTTCCGCCATGAATTTGTGGCCATGGACAGATGCAGAATGCTGGTGTCTTCCTCCTATGCTGGCCAGCTAGGTATAGCTGCACGACTCTCTTTCTAGTGCCGATTCTCTTTCTAGAAATACTCTTTCGCGACCTCATTATGATTTCGCTGGAATGCTAACACCTGATAAACCACTCACTTAAATAAACGAGTTGGCTAAGTCAGCACAAAAGGTTAATTGAGACAATGTTTCAGATGACCGAATGTGACTGAAATCATAGTGCATTGAAGGAACGAGTACGCAAGTAAAATGACATGAATCACAGGTCTCACGTGTCATTGCAATTGAGGGGTCCCAGTCATCATCAGGATGGCCAGCAAGCATATATTCTCTGCACACTATGCACAACACTGAAGGCTTCGTTCCTGTCGGCAGATAGAGTAGCTACAACAATTTATTGGCCTGCCATCAACTGCTGGCCAGCCACATGCAGAAATTTTCAGAATACATCGAAACCAAATAATCATTTCATCTTGGCCACGTACAGAGGCAAAATTAAAGCCTTCATGGCAGGGTCGTTATTTAACCATTTACGACAAAAATCAAATGCCTTCATTGGTCACAGAATGTACAACACTGCAAACAAAACCTCTATGTATGACACCTCTCCATGTACAGCGGAGTAGTACAGTGGTAACGAAGTGAGTACCACCATGTGAGTCGAATAAACACAAATGCTACAATTCATCTTCAATAACTGCACTTTTCGAAGAACTGTGCAGAGTTTGGGTTTTGCAGGACGGTTTCACATATTCTTATAGCTACATGTTAATGCACTTTAGCTAACAGAACTAAGATAATAGAACTAACAGATAACAGAACATGCTTTATTGTTGTTAAATGTAGGTGCAGAAAGCAGATGTTGCTATCTATTTGAATGCTTTTAAGAGAATCCTCATTTTTGCTCACATCAGTCAACCACAGAATACCGCAGCACCTCGGGGGCTCCCGTCCAGAAGTTATACATGATCAGCTGACAAGAGCAGTTGACAAAGATACACTGACACATAACTCTATATAGGAGTGACTGTTAAGTTCCACGGTGTAACGAGCATAAAAGACGTGGACAAGTGAGAAAGACACAAGCGATCACAATGCTCCTCACTCGCCTATGTCCTCTGCGCTACTCTCAGTATGGAACCTAATCAGGCAAGTATGGGGTCTAAACCGACACTTTACCAAGCTCTTTTTTCATGAAATATTAAAGGAATACCCGCATGTATTCCCTAAGTTGCAGAAATTATGCCACAAGTTTCTCGCATCTAGTAGGACAAGACTTCGCAAGTACTAAGTTTGGGGAAAATTTGTAAGATGCTTTATGTAAGTTTCTTAATTGACGCTACCTTAATCAACACCAGGGATAGCGGGTTCGACTTCCACCAAAACTCGAGGGTTCGAGCGCCTTAATTAACCATATATTAATTAACAGTGGAATAATTAACTTTGCCTGAACACCAAACTTTGTGCGTTCGATTTACACATAGGCTCAAGGGTTTCACTCCCATTGAAGCTCGTGGGCTCGAGTGCCTGAATTAACTCTATTTCAATTAACTTTGCCTTTTTCTTTTTGGCATGATAGGTGCCATCGAAGTCAGCTGTGGAAGATGACTACGAATATGAGAGCAGTGGCATGAGCGCAAGGGCCAGTATGGGAACACTGGCATGATGAGCGGCATTGGAGCCAGCTGTTGAAGACAGCAAATGAGTGAGCAGTGGCATGAGCATGCGTCTGCACAAGGCGTGCTCACATGACCTTCTGTTCTGCACGCCGTGTTTTCCAGACCATCGAAGGTATGAGCCACTTAAGGCTTTCAAATATTCAGCTGTCAACCTTGCAACCCATTTTACTAAAACACTCAACACTTATTATCCAAGTTTGCAGCACATGTTCAATCTTAAGTGCTTCAAGGTGCTTGCAACATATTTGAAATAATATAATTTTTTTACAGTGAAGCTGTATAAGGCTACCTGATTCACCCGTCCATCTGTCGCCTGTACGCCGAGAACTCCTCCGGCGCAACCCCATGCGCATGCGCATAAAAAGAAAGAGAAAAAAGGGGAAAAAAAGAAAGAAAGAGAGGCACGCAATAGGGTGCGCCAGTAGTGACGTTGTTGCTTTCCGTCGTAGCCGGGAGCATGCAGCAGTTTCTCTCTGGCTCCTAAATGGGTAGGCCACACGTCATCCATGCTCCCGAGGAGCAGGCAGCTTTCGATCAGCGATGCCGCGAGCAGAACCGGAAGCGAGCTCGCCTACACCATGCCGATGCTGCAGCCGGGGCACAAGTACAGGCTCGTGCAGCCAAGCACAAGCAGCAAATGCATACCGAGGATCCGGCAGTCTACCAAGCCGTCGTTTAATGAACTGTTGGGATTAACCCAGTGATAAACGCCGGGACCGCATGTTTCAGCTTTGCTGGTTAACCATCTATACGGAGTGCTTGGGCGGTGATTTGCTGATCAATGCTTTCGATTTTTATGCATTAAGAGGAGGCTTTAGCTCGGGTGCTCCTATCTAAATGCACGTAAAAGGAGAATTCGTTTTTCTCAGCAACCACTGCACCAAATTTAGCGAGGTTTGTTGCATTTAAAAGAAAGATTTTAAATCTAGTGACTGTTGGTTTCGAATTTTTTATTTAGGTTGTTAATTTTTTATTAAATATAGACAAAATTCGGAAATTTTCAGAGGACGAAATTATCATGTTTACAACTCTAACTCAGCAATGAAAAGTAATACCACAATTCTGTGAATTGCATCTAATAGCATATCTATAGTGGACAAAATAGATATGTTACACATAAATGCTGAAAAAATTTAGTAATATGGAAATACAGCTTTTGCAGAACCCTTGTGCACAATGTAACAAATTCACGTGATATAAAATGACATATCAACTTTGTCTACTTTCAATGATTTAATTAATGCTGTTCACAGAACCGCGATATTTCTTCTTGATGCAGAGCTATTAATTTGTAAACTTCATGCTTCTATTTTTATCAAACTTTCAAATTTTTGAAGATTTTTGTAACAAAATTCAGGCCCTAAATGGAAATTACACTTCCAACGGTCATTAGAATTGAGCTTTCTCTCTCAAATGCAACAAATTTTATTAGGATCGGTCCAGGGGTTCTCTCAGAAAAGGGTTTTTGCGTTTTACATGTATTGAATAGGCCACGTCAGAGTTGGGCCCGAGCTAAAGCTTCCTCTTAATTTCGTGTGCACAATTGTGTACATACACCTGAAAGGGTTATATTAGGTGCTCCGTGGCTTCCCAGCATTATTCTAGAATTAAGAGAGTTTGGACTTAACACAAAAAAATGGCAAAGTCAAAGATATGATATACTCAATGTTGGGCTAGTACTCCTTTAAATTGCAGTGTTTAATGTCCTGAAGCTGCTATGCGGACTATGAGGGATGCTGTAGCTGAAGACTCCAGGTTAAATTCGGCCACCCAAAACACAGTACTACACAAGTATTACCTGAAATTTGCTTGCATCAGAATGCAGCTACTATGTGCTGGGATTAAAGTGTGCAACTTCGTGCTCAGCTGCATAACGCCATAGGCACCATGGCATTTGCTCGCTTTCTCCACAAGAAACAGGAACGAAGAAAAATCACTCTGCACACTTTTGGAAAATGTGTATCTTGCATTGCTTTTATTTATGCAAGCAGGATCTAGTTACAGTGCAAACGGGACATGTTCTCTAAAACAAACAGAGCTGCAAAACAAACACGGAGCAGCATCATATGCCCCCCCTCTCGCCATCACCGCGACTGCGTGTGCTAGCGTGCGCATTGAAAGACTAGGCGACATTGAGCTATGCATTTAGAATTTACCCTTAGCTCTTCACACAAATGCCCTTCCCTCTATCTGGCATGGTTGGTGATGGGGAGACTACAAGTGCAGAAAAAACAATTTCACACTCAGAAACTTCCTGTAAAAAGTACATGTGTGGCCAATTGAGACAAAGGCAACAGTCAGGTCATTGGCTAAAGCAAAGACGTGGGGTGCACATTCGTAAATGACCATCACACGTATGTGTTAGTAACTTATTTGAGGAACAGGATCCTTATCTCTGCAAAGTCGAAGCAGTATGAACTCTAATATAACGGATTCACACACAGGCATGGTTACGTTAGAGTTGCTTAATTGGGTTAGGAAACTATATTTCTGACTAAAACAGAGAGAGAGCAAGCAAACTGCTTGGCCTTATATACCTAAATTTAGCACCGAAATTCTACTTTACATTTTGTGTTTCGAGAAACGCCAGATTAAAAACAGCAGTTGCCTAGAGTGCCTGAAAAAGCAGTTGTGTAGTTTCTTTCACATGCAAGAACTAGCGGGATATGGCAATGAAAACTTTAAACAAGACCGTATCAGCAACACACAGCAGAAAAGATCAATCTGTTCAAACATTTTTGCACGATTTGGCATTCAATATCTCCCACACTTCTTTTCACATTCAGCAGTACCACGGTTCCCCTCGCCGAATGCCACAAAATTTTTTCAGAAAGTAAGACAGAGAGAGTAAGAGCAAAAAGATAGATGGGCTGCTTGTAAACAGCAGAAATGAGGATTTAGACGAGTAGCACAGCATTTCAAGCAAAACTGCATTGCAAGCAACAAGCTGAGCTCCATAAGTGATCCGGAGCAGAGCTGTTGGCATAAAATTATGCAAGAAAAAGGGCAATATAAATAAGTATCAAACAAGGCGTGCAACATTTGTGACACGAGAAAAGACATACGTAAGAGCAACTTCGCTTTCGTTGCTTCAGAGAGCAAGCATCAGGCTAATCAAAGACATTTAAGCTACCTTCAATAAAGTCTACTTAGAACTGTCTTTCAGTATTGGATACACACTCACATTCAAGCTGAATTTTCATCATAATCTCAGCACATAATGTAGAGGCCAGACTGCAAATTCGTTTATTGATGCCAGATCAATTATATTTGGCCAACAAAATGATTAAAAATTGGCAACCATCAATGAAGCAAAGTGTATTCTCATTGCCTTTGTAAAGTGATAAATATGTGGAATTGGGTTAACAAGAAGCACTTGATCTCTCAGAATGCCCTACGTAATAAAATGAAGAACACTAAAGCAGCAGATGGCTCTTCAAGAACAACTGCTAACAAGCAACAAAATAACAACCCCCGCAAACTATCTTTGCACTTCGTACGTTGACTACAGCACAAGACCACAAAATACTTCTACTGCATGGACACTTTTTACCATAATTCAAATGGGTGTGCAAACATTGATGATTTTCATTCCAGGGTGTACTTATTTTGGAGGCATGCTTATTGAACATAAATGTGCAAATAAATGACGTGCATTTTCACGTGAAACAACATGTAGGTCAGGTGACGTGTCTCAGATTATGCCTTCATGAGAAGCTAAACTTTGCACTATGTAGCCCCACGAGTTGCTTCAGCAAAAACATCAATTAAAGAAGAAGAGAAGGCTTGAAGCTTGAAGTTTATTGGTGCACCGACATCTAAAATCAGCCTGTTTTACAGCGATTCTGTTAAGGGGAGTTCCAAAACGTTGTTCGTGTGGTGGCGGTGTGAGACAGCAGGGCCAGTATTGAATGTCAGCCACAGAAGAGCCAACATCACGACCTCTGTTGGAGCCCTGAAGCAGCCGTTTGACCAAAGCGTCTCTGGAAACATGTAGCTGCTTGCTAGCATTCATGATGAACTATCATTAATAACAGCCAGCCATGCAGTCACCGTAAGAAGCAGCCGTATGAAGCGGCCATGTGACCAGACTGTTGAAATACAGTTTTATGCAGGAGTCTGTGTAGCTGGCAAGTAATACAGAAAAAAAATAAAAATGTTGGTGGTTGTGAAGATTATTGAAGAACTAAGCTCGGATATTGCGAGATGTTCGAAAAGGTCCTGGTACAGCAAAGGAATTGCATCAGCTATCTTGAAGTGTTTGCAAAGTTTTAGGTAGATTTCAGGCAGTGGAAGAACAGACCCTTAGAAATTCTAAAGGGTACAAGAACTACCTTGTACAGCTTCATCATCTTTGATGCATGAGCTACTAAGGATTGATACACATCCATGAGCTTTAACTTTTTATTTAGTTGCACAATGTCCTCTTATCTATCGAGGCTCAATACAGGGAAGAAGGATCAAGCTAGAACCAAGGATTGTCATAACTACAAAGTTAGCGGCGCTCTTCAGCAACCCCAAAGACATAACTTAGAGATTGCCACATCCACCCTCACGTGACCCAACAGCCTTTGCAATAAAGGCCTTCCCCGAAGTGGTGACGGCATGGTCAGTACACTCAACAGCAGTGCAGCATGAAAATATCTTATTTGCAATATTTTGCCATGCCCCCAATTGTAATGCGCAGTTATATTTCTGTACAATTATATAAAAGAAAAATTAACTTGGTGCCAATTCTATCGTACACACTTGGTGCCAATTCTACCGTACACATCAAGTAACAACACTTGAGTCAACACATAACGTGTTGAAACAACTTTATGGAACACACAAAGGCACCCAGACTTGCACACAGCTGAATCTTAGCGGCTAGTCACTATCGTAGTCTGACCGACACCTCCTTCTTGCTGCCCATCTTCAGTTCCATCTAATGCATTAGAAATTCCAGACATACAGCAAACTGGAAAATGACGACCCCAAACCAAGGCATAAAAAAATGTCCATTCGATGACACTGAGGCTAGCTACCTTGCATTGAGCTTTCTATTTTAGTAAGAATCGGTTTTGTTTTTGATATTGAGTAGAATTAGCTACGATTGAAACATGCATGCAAATTTGACTGCACATTTTTGCTCAAAAAAGGTGCGCGTTTGAATCGTGCAAATGTGGTAAGCCCAGTCCTGAAATGTGCCTGCGTGAATGTTTCTTTCTTCGCATCCACCTCCATTGCCTCAAGACAATCGGCTCATGCTGCAAGTCACACGTGCCCAAAAGCGAGAATTACAAAGTACTCAATGCTGACCAAGCAGCTGGCTGCATTACTAAAATCAAGTCGTGAACAGACCACACCGGTAAGTGAATTCAATTATCTACCAAATTGAAATGCGCAATATGTGGAGAGGTACTCAAATTTTGTAACCAGCGACTTGGTCCACTAGATTCTACAGACCACAGCACCACATTACTGAACAAACTTGAGAAAAAGGGCTTTCAACAAAAAAAAACAACAGCAAAGATTCTATTCTATTGTGCTCTTTTCTACAGCTAAACTGTCATTCTGAAAGACTGTCTTTTCTGCTGGCCGGTGATGGTGTAGATCTTGCTACGATGGCTACTTCTTGGCAGCAACTACCTTGGAACAAATTTCCGATGTGAAGTCGGAACACGTGGCGTTGCCCCCCAAATCAGCGGTGAGATACTGTGGCAAAAGAGAGGACGAAAGGTCATGAAAGTCAGAAACAGCTGTTTTCACAAAGGGTGTTATGGCTTCAAAATACAATTGACTGGGATAAATAGGTGCAGACGATTGTAATTATGCAGCTTTATGAGCAATCAAAACAACACCTCCACATAAGTGATGCCATTAATGGACTTCTCAAAGGTAATCTCCTATTCATAAAGCCTACTTATATGGCATGCTATATGTAAAGGCTTTATTTTTATTAGTCTAAACCTGCTTCATTTCAATTATTTAAAGAACAAACAAGCATTAGGCAGCCCTTAATTTAAGAAGCTGCATTCAGTAAAACATTGTAACATATAGAGAGAAAGAATCAATGTGAAAGAATGGTTTGCAGCACCACAAAAAGTACATAAAGGTACTGGATCACAAAGAAACAGTTACTGAAAGAGTCACAAAAAGCATTCTATTGCAGCAATTTTAAAGTCAAATAATAAACGTTTGCTATTTTATGTTAGTGCTAGCCAAACTTACTACCCTGTATATCACAAAATACTTATGTTTATGCAGTGACCCCACACCCCAACTTCGATGACTTTTGAGATATCATAAGCAGATACAATTTTAATGCATGAGAAGCAATGAGAGAGTTACTGCTGACACTTTAGAAATATAATAAGAGTACAAAGTTATCTGATACTTTCAGCTCAGTGGAGAACTGAAAAACCAGTCACTATTCACTTTGATGCTAAACTCATCTGCCGGTGCTTTATTCAACTTCCCAACTGAATTTGGGAGGCACCAAGCTCTGCTGAAGCCACATGAATGACCCAATTCTTAGGCATGTCTTGTTGCATGTGATACAAATAAGCATAAAATACCACTGATAATACAGCAGTGTGACATGATCTCAAGAGGGCATGTATGTTGTATGTGTTAAAAAGGGTCAGCACTCATGAAATAAAAAAAACTTGAGATGTGCCATAAGTACACTTTACTGAGTGTTGGCATAATTCATTGGGGCTGTGGTGGCACCAGAAAGTTTTAGCATAGTGCAGGCATATCAGCAAAGATGCATACTTCACAATGAAAACCTGTACAAGATTATTTTGGGTTCATGCTACTTTGGGAAGGCTCGCAATTTATCACTTTGAGCAAAATCCTGTTTCCTAACACTTCATTCGACTTGTGATAATTCAAACGACAATGATAAAAACACAGGAAATGTATTCCTAACTGGTGGTCAACAGTAGTTGAACAAAGGGTGTTTCTTTCTTCGACCCTATTCATCACTTCCAAATCTCCATAGTCCATTGAATCTTTGTCTTGTTCGTGATTAGATTAAACCACCACAAGTTGAACATTTCATGATACTAGCTTGAACCCTGCTTGAGAATTGTGCCCACAGGAGCTTTGTTTGGGCTAGTGCCCTAAGGAGCCCTCGAATGGGCGTACAAACAAGAACATCTTTTCGCCGTTGCGGCGTCCTAGGCGTTTTTAACGGCTGAGGGCCGCTTGGAATTTTTAGAATGTCCAGGCTTTCGTCATTGCTTTAGCGACGCAACACAAGTTGTTCACCAGACAGGCCAGTCATAATAGATATTGCTTTGCTTCCACCAAGTGCGGCTCATTGGCCTAAATCCCACCTTTCCTTCCCGGATTGTGTCGAAGCAGGCAGTCTCGATGACGTCAGCAAAGTTTGTGAGCTTCATGTGGCGCAGCATCATGACAGCGCTGAGCAGAAGGGCAGTTGGGTTTGCTTTGTTCTGGCCAGCAATGTCTGGCGCTGTCCCGTGCACCTGCAAACCATCAAAAAGCACATGTTGCTTGAGCGACATTGAAAACAACCTTTTTTTTTCCCACTCAGTTTAGTTCAAATGTTGCCTAAACTCAGTAGCATTAAAGTAATAACACTAACTGATAACTCGATTAGAATGCCTCTTGTGAAAGTGCATTGAACAAGCATGGCCACTTCCTTTTTTTAAGACTTTCGTATCTTAAATAATGATACACTGTGTTTATTTGCTGACAACTTACTTATTTACCTGTGTGGTAAGTTACTACTATAGGGGCAAAAATAGGGACCATGTTATTAGAATGGAATAGGAATATCGGCTAAATATAAGTTCTGCATGATTAATACTAAATCTACGAAAAGAGGAGGAAGTGGGTAAAATTTGCCGATTAATAATCTAATGTACATCGCAGCACAGCAGAACCACTAATTTCATCACAAAAATATATGGACTACATTTAGAATGAGCTTCTCAAAAAGAGCATTGTGTCAGCAAGTTTGTCCCCAAATGCTTCAAGGTTGACTAAAAGAGTAATTGCAGCACTTCAAATTGTCATTTCTCAGCATCTTGAGACAAATGAAGCTAGTCTTTAGCTGTAGGCCCGCCTAAATGGATCATACATACTTATTTTCACACATTGCACAGACTAAAGGACATTCCAAGGAGTGATTATGTACACTCAACAGTCACTCCAATGAAAGGAACTGCAGACCAAAAGGGCTGGACACATGACATGCTTGTTCAGGAGTGAGGATCAAAATCTGCTCATTGTTTATCTAGAAATGGGTAGCATGCAATCATATTAATTAGCAACTGTCACATTTTCTTCATCAATTTTGGTCAAGGCAGGGCATGATTTGGTAAAAAGCATCAGCAAGAGGTGTTGAGGGAGCTGTTCTTACATGATGCTGCCTCTGAACACAATACTTGCAGTGCATTGCAGACATTGTAAAATGTTATATTTGAAGTACTCCAGCAAGGTCCCCACGATGAAGATGGAAAAAAGAAAGTCTACCCATTACTTGAGTACACATTCCTTGATGTTCCATCTTACACTGATGAACTGCTCGTTCATTACATTAGGAATGTGATTTTATTTTTTACGTGAGCTACGTAAACAGCAAAAGGGAAGCATATTACCAATGAATGAATTGAACGGTTAGATAAGTTCAATATCCCAAAGCAACATACAAGTGATGAGGGTTGCTGCAATGGGGTGGCACTCTGAGTGAACTTTAACCACCTGGTGTTCCTTTGACATGCACCATGCACCCAAAGCATGGTAGACGAGAATTTTTTTTCATTTTACCCTGATCATAACGCCGCCATGGCACCTGGGAATCAAACCCACGGCCTCATGCTCTCAGCAGCAAAATGACAGTGCCAATGAAATGCTGCCATTTGGGCAGCGAGTCTCACAGTGTCTCAATAATGTGTCTCCACATTTTGACCCTTTGAGATACGGTGCACATGAAGATACAGTGACTCATTTACTCTAAGCTGTGTGCCGCCGAGTCTACACAACATGCTCGAAAAGGATAATGAAATTTTGATGTAATTGCCACAAGTTTGTGGCTATAATGAAGGAAGAATATCTGTGGTGAGGGAGCTGTTGTCCTTCACCACAATGCCACATCAGTGTTTCCACACGAATGATAAGCCTCATTCAGCATTTCGGGGTGCAATGTTTGACCACACGACCAGCAGCTCAGCACCATGTCAGACCGTCATCTTTTCCTCTACACAAAACAGTAGTTGCCCAGGATCACTGATGTTGGCTGCTGATGGTACCATGATTGGTGCAGTGGTTTAGGGAATAAGTGGCAACATCCTTCAAAGGGGGCATGCAAAAGCTTGTTCAGAAGTACAATAAATACTAAACATTTGTAGCGACTAATTGGAAATGTAACAAAGTAATCTGGGGCTTCCCAATACAAACTTATGTCTTATTCTTACCCTTGAGCTGTTGAACCACCCTTGCAGTAATAATTTGCACCATATGCGGTTGCTAATCCTGCTGCTAACACTGCGCAATATGTGAGTGCATCTACCTAGGAGACATTTCCAAGAGAGAATGAACAGTGGCACTTTAAAGCACAAACCTCTTTGCTTCCATTTTCAACAAATGTAGCAGAGTACTGCCTGGTCTATAGTTAGGGCTAACATGCAAGTACATGACGCAAGCTAATTTCCCTGCATAGCCAGCCTGCAAACCTTCTGCTGTGGAGCGGAAGAATTGCAGTAATGCTGCTGGCTATTTTCTGCATGCTCGGAGAATGCATCAACAGTGCTTCCACAGTCCACCACAGTTGGAACACCTCCAAAGTGTCCAGTGTGTGCTCAAATGTTCTCTTTAATGGTGAACCATACATTACATATATTCTACAAGCAAGGAAATTAGGGATGCCTGATTGATTCAATAACCTCCCAATTATTCGATTAATGCTTTACATGTGGTTAAACAGGCTAATGTCATGAGCAAAATGAGCAAGCACTGATGCCCCCGTTTCGCTTGCTCAACAGCAAGAAAGAAAACGACAGATTCAGCTTCATTGCCCCAACTAAGATGCCGCCTGTGGGTTTCTCAGTACAGAAGTCGCAGCCACTCATGGAAACAGCTATACTTTGAGCTAGCAGAGAAAATATCCGTGTGGGCATTTGTTGAGTTCTGCTGGTAGGACTGACTACCACTAAGTAAAAGAACTCTCCACCAGAACAGAAAGTTAGCAATCTTCTTTGCCTCTGCGACTGCATCCGAGTGAGCTCGATATGTCCATTCAGGCAAAGTGTCTCTGACATGCAACTGACAATTCAAATAATTTTTTTTCCAGTTTACACACATAAAACACCAGTTGCGTTGATTTCTTGTAGCTCTCGTGCCTAAATCCACTCATGCTGAAAATTAAACATTTCCAATTAATCTGACTAAAATTTTTAGTCGATGCTTAGCCCTAAATGAAACCTGAACTGCTCACAAGCCTAACAGGAAATGCTTACCGATTCAAAAATAGCTCCATCATAGCCAATGTTCCCACTTGGTGTCACTCCAAGTCCTCCAACAAGACCAGCACACAAATCACTGCAATAGAGAGAGTACTATGTCTGTAGTCAAGTATTTTATGTCTTTATTACATGCGGCAGCTTGCAGGGCCAAGGCAGGTGGCTCCCTCTGTGCAATGAAAAGGCTGGGGCCCGCTAGCGCTTGGGGCCACAGTACTGCACATGGCAACACTTACCTTAGGATGTCTCCATAAAGGTTAGGCATCACAAGAACATCAAACTTAGATGGATCTTGAACCATCTGTAAGGGTTTACAACATGAAAATGTGAGCTTAATCAGTATATGCCTGCATTTGGTCCTTACATGAGTAACACTTGCATAGAGTAACAAAAAACAAGTGACATCAAAACTATGATGTCCATAATTATAAAGCATAGTCGAATCTCTTTAATTCAAACTCACCTAATATGAATTTCTGGTTTATTCAAACTATTACTGTGGCTTTTTCAAAATGATGTGTATTTTGATGTGCGAGAACGCTCAGTAATTAGAACACGTAAGCACTTGCGACAGTTGATCAGAACATATCATTCTGCTGAACATGCTCTCAGCAGCGCCTCCGCCCTACAGTGTGGCTGTGTGCCGGCTGCTGCTCCAGCCTCCCAATGCAAGAACCATATTTTGGCGTGTAAACATAACCCACACCAAAGATTCAAATAACTTAACAATAGTTATATGGGAATTTTGCCTTAAGGTGCGACTTCACAGCAGTGACTATTTTGCCAACAAGTGTGACTTCCTGTCAGTGCAGTATCTGCCGCCATGAAGCCACACTTTCGGAACTTGTCACTCATGTTACTTGGTATTCCTCCATTCAATTAAGTTTTGTTTAATTCAAACTTTGTTTAATTCAAACAAATTTTAGGACCCCTTCGAGCTTAAAATATTGAGGTTTTTAAACTTCTGGATTTTCGTGAGAAAGCTCAAATTTTTGAAAACGCGTCTAAACTGAAGGGCTCCAGACAACGTACTACCTATCAGAAGAAGACTATGGGAGGCAACCAGAACTTATTGCAACAGCGGCTCTTCCAAGCTCATAGTATGCGACCACGTGTTTATTGACGTGTGCTATAACTGGGATGCGTAGACCAACATGATTGTGCAGTCTCATAATCACGATACCAGAGAGTCTTTTTCAGCTACTGCTTCTAATGCTTGATGACGCCCACGTGACTCCTCCAATAATCTCCACATTTTAAATATTAACGCCAGAAGTTTAGTCAACAAGTTTTCCAATTTCTTGTCATTAACTTTGTCCTACTTCCCCCATATCATTGGAGTCATGGAAACGTGGTTTCATAGTGAAATTTGTAATGCCAAAGTATTGCTACCAGGCTTTAATGTTATAAGAACTGATAAAACAGAAGGTAGAGGTGGCGGTGTTGCCTTATATTTACACTCTGACTGAAAATTTCCTGTGCTTGATGCTCCTTCTCAAACTGAGTCAGTTTGCTGTAAAGGTTATTTTGAGTCATTGACTTTTGTTGTTGGTTTCTTTTACCATCCACCTAACTTGATCACAGACCCTTTGGTTTCCTTGAATGCATTCATCCAAGAAATAGCACCTCATTTGCCAAATCTAATATGCATGGCTGATTTCAATCTTCCCGATATACACTGGCTGTCATTATCTCGGCTAGGCCATGATTCCCAACTATACATAGAAACATTGAACTCTTCAGACTTCCGACTTAAAGTAAATAGTGATGCCACAAGAGCCACGGCAATTTTAGATCTTGTTTTATTTCAGCCCCAGGGTCTGCGATTATGGTTACAAATGTGCTGTCGTTGATGGCATGTCAGATCATAAAGTAATCTTTACATCCATTTCCTGCCCTGTACGGGAAGCCTGTTACACTTGTTCTACTTTCTGCGATATGAACCATGCAGATGATGTTGGTATAACTGACACATTTAGCACTTCCTTTAGCCAGTTTGAAGCAATTAGTCTTTTTGACGATGTTGATACTTTAACGTAATTTTTAGTGATCCCTTTACATTTTGCGTCATGTGTTTTGTACTGTTAAAAACAAAAAAAGACGAATTCAGAGCTGCGTTGGATTACACGGCAAATTTTGCACCTGTCATGACGACTTGGACATTTGCAGCGCACTAAACGTACTGGTGATTCTGTTCTTACTGCACAATTTATTGCTGTTAAGGAGGAACTTTGAAGCAAAACTAATGTTGCTCGTGATTTTTACTTTCAGGTAACACTTCCAGGCTTGCTTAGAAATAATCCACGCGAAGTTTGGAGCTCTGTTCTGCCAAAAGGATCTACTACTGATACTTTTGAAAGAAATGACACCGTTACAAGTGATATTTCTATGATTGCAAATGCATTTAATGGTTACTTTAAATATGTTTTTACACTTGATAACTGTTCCTCCTTTTATAGGCCAGACGCATAGTTCTATTAACAACATTGTTGCTTCGAACAAGGGTGTGCTTAATTTAATTTTAAAACTGGATCTGAAAAAGAAATACCATAGTCCTGACAATATAGACAATGCATTCCTCTTTAGATACTTTTTATGGACTAGTCAATATTTCACTGTTATTTTTCAGAAATCTCTCTCGATGTCTGTTGTCCATTTTGCCTGAAAAATAGCTAAGATTCTTCCACTATTCAAATCTGGGAATAAGCAGTCTTTACTAAACTACAGACACATCTCTATCACTTGTCATTCTTGTAAAATTCTTGAACACATAATTTACAAACATATCACTGAACTTCTAGAGTCGAATAATGTTTTATCTGATGCTCAACACGGTTTTCGACACAGATTTAGAGCCACAACCCAGCTTCACTCATGATCTCATACAGGCCCTTGGTGCAGGAGGACAAATTGACACAATATTTATTAAGTTTTCAAAAGCTTTCAATGCTATCGACACTGCGTCACACTCGAAATTGTTGAAAAAGCGCACTGTTATTCGTAACAACCAAGCATTAGTTAGCTGGATTTCTTCTTTTTTATCCAATCAGTCTCAGTACGCACTTTTAGGTCTTCTCAATCCTCTACTTGCAGTGTGACATCTGGCGTGCCTCAAGGGTCAATATTAGGTCCGCTTCTGTTTTAGATTTACATAAGTGATCTACCAAGTAATATTCCTGTTAAAATCCGAATGCACGCAGATGATTGTGTTTTGTACCATACGATTAAAACTCTTCATGATCACATCATCCTTAATGATTCATTTGCATCATTTCAATCATGGTGTGAAACTTGGTAGGTGCAAATCAAGTTCTGAAAAACTGTATCTATGCCATTACCAATTGCTCTTTCTCCTCTCCATTTACCTATTTGTATAATGGCTGCCCTCTAGGAGATGTTTCACGGTCTAAATATCTAGGCCTTCTATTCACTCAGATTTTTCTTGGTCACATCACATAGAACTCATGTGCACTTAAAAGGTTAGGCTACTTGCTGCACACATTATGTTCAGCCCCACTTAACACACGACTCCGCACTTTAAAGGCACCGGTTCATCCAAGACTGGAGCATGGCTCCGTTGTATGGAACCCATATAAGATATTTGACATCAACAAAATTGGATCTGTCCAGAAGAAAGCTGTACGCTTCATTTATTGTCGCTTTGACAGGTATTTTTCGCCCAGTTCCCATTTTCTTAGTCTTCAACTTACCAGCCTCTCTTTTCGCCATCACATTGAATCTTTGAAGTTTCTTTATACTCGAATTAAATTTCCGCGAGTTTCCTTACTTAGCAAATACATCACACCCGCTAGAACCTCAACCACCAGACATCACCATGAGTTGAATATGTCAACTTTTCACCATCACACTGATGCGTTTAAATAGTTTTTTTTTGCCCTTTCTATAGAATTGTGGAATGCTCTGCCTGGTTATGCAAATCTTTACCACTCGCTGAATTTCTTTTGTATATTACTAATAATTGATGTTCAATGCTATTTTTATGTTTTTTCATGTATTGCATTTCCCCACTCCTGCGATAACCCTTTAAGGCTGCAGTATGTTGAAATAAATAAAGTGAAAAAGGAGACTCATCACGTCACCAAAAGTGGAGGTGGCCATACAATGACTGTATCGCCAAAGCTGCCAAAATGACCCTTCCGATTGCTCACTTCTTTTCAAAATAAAGGAGAACACACTCTCCCCATTTGCCCCATCATGTGCTGAATGGCCTTGGCTTTTGGCAGCACGATCATAGCGTATGTACGTGTCAGTGGTGTCTGGTACCAGGAAACTGCCACAACAGGTTTTGACGACATCACGAGTCTCCTTTTTCAGGTCTCAAGCTGTACTGCACGTGGCCACATTGAAAAGTAATGTAATTAATTACTTGCTGTGCTATCGGGAAAATTCAAGCTCCATAGCATAATTACTGGATTGATAGCTATCCAATAAAGCAATAAAACAAGGCAAAAATTTTGTGTCAGTGCTCCTTTAAATATAGGAGATTTAGTACAACAGCTACTAAGCATGGCACAACTACGTCAGTTGCAGTAATTTTGTTTGAAAGCAACAACGCCAACAGACACAACTTTCAAAGCATGAGACTTACATTGAGGCACAGTGTGTCCAGGTACATCTCATTGTACTTAATGGAAGGGTTCCTCTCAGCTGCTTCTCGACAGCAGTGTAGGAAAAGGCCATCAGACATGCGCCTGTGTAGTACGGAGGGATGAAGGAAAGGAATAAAGGAGCTTATAATAAGTTCCCCAACCTTCGGCAAATACTACACCTTGTGCACCTGCAACCTATGTACTAAAGTAAGCTGATATTGCACGACAGTAAAAAAAATAAAACTCACTGCAGAAAGAAACAAGAAAATGTGCTCTATGTTTCCTTTGCAGCTGAGTTAGTGACAAAATGCACAAACCTGCTCACAAATGAAAATTTATATTGCTTAATTGGAACACTGCTTGATAAAAGCAAGATTTATTGTTTAGCCTTTCTCTTAATGAACTTGCAAAGAATTTTACATGCCCAAACATAGCTATGAATGTTGGTTAAAATAAATAATTAAAGAAAGAAAGAAAGAAAGAAAGAAAGAAAGAAAGAAAGAAAGAAAGAAAGAAAGAAAGAAAGGTGGGCTTTTTCTCTATCCTTTACAAAGTCAGAAAATGCAATAGCACTGGCATCCCCAGCAGGGCACTCCTGTTAAGCAGCCAACTTCATCAATAGTCCTTGCTTCCTGTATGTCTTCAAATATAACCTTACACATGACAAAGAAACTTATAGATAAAAACTTGAGTTTTGATGAAAGAAGAGGCTGAGTTCCGAAATGTGAGGTCAACTTAGTGAAATAGTCCTTACACAGATTTTCATTCGTGTTAACATTCCTCATGTCAATTTATCCCTTGCCCAATCAAATATCCGACACATGTTTATGTTTAAATGTCACACATCCAATATATTAATAGCATGTGATGTGTACATGACTATAATGGTAATAATGGAAAGCATGAGTGATGCTCATACTGTGCAATGATACTAATGTGCCTCTTCACATCTGTAATGGCATGCAACATCCAAAGGGTTTTTGCCAGAGCAGCAAGTACCAGTAATGTCTAAATCAAATTCTAGGTACAGCCATGCTGCACTGCTGCAAAAAAGTAAAGAAAATGTGTTCAATATTTATTTCTATTATGGTGAGATATGTAAATCTCCAATCTATGACATTCACTTTTTTGGCATACTTATACACAATCTTAGTTTAGTGTTGGTCTATAAGCTGAGCCACCAATCTAGGCTGCAATACAAATATACTTGCTCATTTTTGTGCATGGTGACATAATTGAACTCGTGCTTTAAGCACCTTAATCAGCCAGAACCTCATAAATAGGCACATGCTGCGTACTGATGCACTCCCTTCTACATCTACCACCACAAGCTAGAGTGGAGAACTATGATAAATATGCAGTGGCTATAGCATTTTCTTAAAAGTGCACAGGGCTGCATATATTGACACACTACAAAGCAAAGAAGTGCTTACATGATGTTGGCCTTGTGTACAGCAGTAACCATGGTCCGGTTATTTGCTTTGGCATACTCAAACGCATAGTTGGCAATGTTTCTTGATGCAGGCTCGGTGATCAGCTTGATGCTCTGCACCACTCCTGGTACAATCTGCACCACATCAAGGCAAAGCTCAAAGTAAAGATCTCTTAATAAAATGGGTTTCGGGAGGTAGTCAAGGTCAGCTTGACTGTGCCTCCCTTGCTGTGCCGCTGAATGAAGGCTCTTGGACAGCAACATTAGTAAACCTCTACACATTTCTATGTCCATCAGACTTGCTACACTCCAGCAGTGTGCTATGGTAGAAATTGTGAAACAAATCGGTGATGTTCAGTGGGCACATGATGCAATCACACTCTTCTGGGTATATGTCTGCTGTGTAGTTAGACAGAGAAGCACTAATAGAAGTAGAGCTTTTCGTCGCCCATTAATTCATTTATTTGAATACCCACGGTGCCTGTGTGACATTACCAAAAGCCTGGGTGGGGGATAACAGACAATATAAAAAAAAACATATATGCGACATACAAGAGGACACACGTCACTCAAACAACAGTAAACTAAAAAACATGTAATACGTAAAACATTGTACACAGATGTCAAACTGTAAAACAAGAAACAAGGATGCACAAGTAAACAGAGTTATCAAGGATGTAAAAATGCCTCACTCAAGGTGCTACAAACGACATCGTGTGGTAGTCTATTCCATTCAGGGATTGTTTCTTTAGAAGAAAGACATTTGAAAAACATCAGTTCTAGATTGCCGTTATATTACTTTATGGATGCGATCAACAAATGTAAAAATATGTGGTTTGAGCAGTTAATTATCATGGTCGATGCCAGCCCTACAGTAGAAAAGTTTTTGAAAGAACTTTGAACGAAGATCTTTTTCTTCATTCCGGGAGGGTTTCTAAGCCAAGATGATGCTTAGTAGTAATCACACACCTGTACTCATATCATAATTAGGAATATAAATTGTACAGCCCAATTTTTAATGCATCCTAATTTGTCTGTATCACTGACCAACCAGTAATTCCACACACAGCAACCATATCATAGTATGTTATTATTAATCGCGTCAACATATATAAGCACCACAAAAAGAGGAGAAGGAGGCTAGCAATTGCTTCCTGAAAGAAACAAGGCTGCCACTAAAATGATGCAGTAACGTGCCGAATTCCTGACACTGCTTAGAATTTTTCAGTGCACATTCCATACAGAATTTCTGTATTGGTTTCTGGAGACCAGGCACTCCATTCTACATCAGACAATTTAGAATAGCAAATGCGCATGAAGGCAGTGTCAATTATCGTATTGTCTGAAATCGTTATGACATTAGGACAGTTATACAATGCCTCTGAATTTTAACAATTACATACTGCCCTTTGCACTTTAAGGCACAGCGGGAACCTTTCTACCTAGAGTGAAGCATTGTGCATGCATCTCAATTATATACTTGTGTTGAGATTCTGTGATACTGGAGCATTCCAGCTGACAGAAACTGTTACAGATGTCATTGCAAATTCTTCTCACTTTCATTCCTTGGCAAACAAAGATCACATCGTTAGCATAACCATATACAAATTTTCTTTTCATCCTAACAGTAAGGCCACTGTCACTATAATGCAAAAACCTGACTTTTGTACAGCCCAGCCTGCATGCAAAGTTACTATAGACAGCACCAAGTTCAAAACCTTGAGATACTCTTAGCTGCTGGGCTAGAGATGTATTAATGAAAGGAAAAAAAAAGAACAAGAAAAAGGAAGTTGCTTTTGCTGAGAAGTCCTAATTAGTTAATGAGAAATTCCATCAATCAATCACTTCAAGACAGATACCAGATTGATGGTGTTCATTAAAGCTGCTAATCAAGAAAGGTAGCATCTAAAAAAAAAAAAAATGTTAACGGGATTCCGTTAACATTATCATCTCCTCAATGCGTGAACACGACTATTGATACCTTCAAGCTATGAGTCATGCAATGCACTCCAGCAAGTAAAATATCTCAGAAGCGAGATGTTTTATAGCCGCACATTCGGTTATGAAGGATGCCGCCATTGGGGTTCCAGATTAATCTTGACTGGCAATAATTCTCTGAAATGTACTTCTAAATCTATGTATTACACAAACTTCCCTGCCTTCCCCTCTTGCCCACCACTATGGCTATAAACCAATCCCATCCCCTTATGCTAAGGAGCAGAATCCCATAAACACTGTGCCACATAGGCTGTTTGTTCAGCTGAGAATCAAAATGTGTTTCACTCAACTGAGAAACTATTAATCTAAATTGCAGAGTTTAACTTCCCAAAACTGCACAGTGGATTATGATGGACGGCATAGAGGAGGGCTCCAGGTATGCTTTCAACCACCTGGTGCTCGTTAACATGCACCCAAAGTGTGGTAGACAATCGTTTTTGCATCCCGCCTGCATCGGAAAGCGGCTGCCTCTGCAGGACATCAAACATGCAACCTCTCGCTCAGCACCAGGATGCCATATCCACCGAGTCATCGCAGTAAGTCGACTGCAAAGCTCTTCCACACTGCCTGTGAACATTAGGAAATGTAAATTACAGTATCCCTGTATACAACAAGAAATTCCACGACAGCATGAGCACATTCTGTCATGTGTCTCATGCATGAGCCGACCTCTTTGACCGTTACAATCATGCTACTTTGTGGAGGTGCATGAGATTACATGCACATATGCAGGTATGACATCACTTATTGCACTTAACTAATTTCCAGCTTTGTTATTTTGTTATGGGATAGTAAACAAAAATTGTGCATCATTGCTTTCTATAACACCACCTGAAACAGAAAGTGGACAAGAAGTGTTGAGACCACTCGCCTCGTGCTCAATGCCACTGTACTCTCCCTCAGTGTTTTCACGGATCGTCACAACATCCACATCCTTGTAGGGTGTCTCGAAGCCCTCGAGTGAACGGCACGGTCTCACATTTGCATAGAGACTGAACGCCCTGCGAAACAGAGGGTGAACATTGCGTAAAACTTAAGCTGCGACACTTGTACTACAATAAGTAGCAGCAACAAATAATAAAATGAAGACTGCCCTGTGAAAGGCAACAGCTGTGTGAATGACAAGAACAAACTGTAGTTATAACATGTGGCCGGAAAGATTCAGTCCTTTTGGTAAAGTTATATCAAAGCTCAGTGTCACTGGTTGTGTATTCATGGTACAACTAGTGAAAGCTTCACCGCACTTAGGTTATAAAGTGCAACTGTATTCGATGAGGAGTTAGGTCATGAATAAAGTTATGGTGCTAAAAACTTGTAGACACACTTAATGTGTATGCTTACTTCGAATAGGAGGTTTTTTGTTAACCTCATTTGGTTCTAATATTATGCATGTTTCTTTTATTTAATTTTATGGAACAGATTGTAGAAAGTCAGTCCTTTAGAATTTGTTAAAGGGGTCCTGGATCATCCCTTGAGCTTGGAGAAAAAAACCTAGTCCATGGGTAGTGCACACAGCTGTGAATTTTGCAGTCATGCAAAGTGCATGGAACTCACAAGCTAAGCTCAAAGCCACTTTTTTTTCTCAAGCATTCTCTTTTCAAACAGTGCTGTCCCCTCACCTGTTCCAATGTCGCTGGTGCCTTGCATATGTCACCATATGCAAGATTCCCGTAGACAGCTGCAATTGGACGATAGCTGACATTAATCAAGAAGGGTGTTCGAATCCCTGCGCTTCTACATACTGTTACTGGGTATACTTATTGGTGCATCTTATAAATGGGCTTGTTAAGTTTGACAACCTTCAATTGCGTCTTATATTTATTTATGTGTACACAGGCATAGGCAGACTTTGCAGAAATGTTTCCATGTGTGTGTAGGCCCGAGAACTAGGCACACTATCAGCTAGCATGATAGGTCGTTTAGCGGTGGGGGTGGGCTTCGCCAGGCCAATGGTAATTGACCACACGTGCAGGATGTTTCGAATGGACAAACGTGACAGACGAGTGCCAACAAATGCTTCCCTTGCCGGTCGTCACTGTTGTCAGAGAAGCTGGGCAAAGGATAAAAAGGCGTGTGCCGACAGCGCTCCTTGTGAGGCTAATGGGCAGATGGGAGTCGCGTGTCTTAGGCGGTCTATGTCAGAGTTGGCTGCCACCTGTTTTCAAGCAATTACATGGCATATTCTCCAGTGTGCAGCTTACTCGAGTACAAGTGCCGGGTAACAAGTGGATTCAAAAATGGAGGGGACGTGTTTTTCCTGGATTTTGTTGGTGTACTTTACTGTTGCTGTGTCTTTTGTTGGTTTGTTTATTTTGGTAATTTAAGGAGTGACAAGAGGAAAACACGAAAGAGCAAAAAGAAACGATATGAGTGGCCAAAAGAAAACTTTTGGGCTGATTTGAGCTAACCATTCGTTCGTGACAGTTGTGTGCTTGTAAAACCACTTGTGATTGATAGATTTCTCTGGCCCTATGCTGCTGAGGGGCATAGAATTCTTGTGAAAATCGAATCGCTTAAAATGGGAAGTTCGATTTTTGTTTGGGGGGAGAGTGATGAGAGAGCTAGAGTCGATGATACCGCATGCTGTTGTGGAAATGTATATATGTAAATAAGCCTGTACATATGGAGGAGTTGTTGTGAGCCTTGTTTGCAATATGTAGCCTGACAACGAACGGAGAATTGAGGGCCAGGAGCCCAGATAAACAGTGGTGCCATAGGTGTCGAAAAGGGCCAAGCAAAGGCCCTTCTCAACATCCACATCAACTAGGCTGAAGTAAGTGAAAATTTTAGTTTTCAAGTTCAGCAAGAATTATGACTATCATATTTGTATATGCCGACTATTGTATGTTTGCTCATGCCCAGTCATTACGCCCTACAAAAAAATTCAACTTTGGCCATACTGCTTTCTGGTTTAGTAGCCGCTGGGTCTCGCTAATATCGATTAGTTTTGAACACTCAACTAACCTTGAACCACACGAAACTAAAGTTCAAACCACACATATGGTTGCCATAGTGCACTCAATCCTGGCCACTCCTGGCAAGACATGCATTGGCAGACATTGCTTCGTATTGATCTGTTGACAGCACTTCAAAATGTGCAATTTAGACCTGGCTACTATCCGTTGGTCAAGCTGGTGCAGGACAAAGGTTCGCATTATGTAGCATGACCACTGCTGGGGCGCATAAGGGCGAGTGCGCACTCCAGCCTATGCACGTAGCAAATGTTGCGTGCTACGGTTAGCCAGTATGGTTGCACGTATAGTGTAACAGGGTGTAGATGCTACGTAGTGTAAATGCTACAGCGGCTGCGGTGTGCCGCGATGAGTCCGCACGCTGGGCTTGCTGAGGACAACAGTATGCTCTGAGTGGTCTCTGTGGTGACGTGGATTCATGACCAGCTGCTCAGAGCGCCAACAGCCGACTAGAACTGGTCATCTGCTTCCGAAGTTGCATACCTTCGAGGTGTGTCACCATCATGGTTGAAGATCGTTACGTTAGAAATTCTTTCAGCGTGAATCTGCAGTGTGGTATCCATCGCTTAGCAGATGTGGGCACTGCTGACCTACTTGCATGAGCAAACATAAAGTCAATGTTTCTTTGATCCTTGAAAATTTGGTGATTGCCCTAGAGATAAGTGCAAAAGTAACTGTGTTACTCCTGCCATTCAGTGTAAGTAAACATAGCCGCGCCTAACTATCTAGTACATCGTAGCACAGAAAAGGGATGAGACACCGTAAACTCAACCGTAAGTTGAAGGATAGCCTCTGAGTTTGGTGCGTCGTAGGTTCCAAAACTGGAAGTACTGGAGTCTATGTAAATATCCTAAATCAAATTTGAACTGTTTGCCACGGTGGCGTTCAGTGGGTGGAGCCTTGTGGGCGTGCCCTGCTCTGCCATAGCCTTTGCAGTGCACGGCATTGAAGAAGGAATGGGAGCACCACAAAGGGGATCAAACGCGATCTCTGATTGCCAATAACTCTGCTTCTATTGAACACAATGAAGTACTTTTTGCTGCAAAGCATTTCTGAAGGAGTCTACTTTAACTTCAAATGCATTTCTCAGCTTCGATAAAAAGTGTTCCAGGGCCCCTTTAAACAGGGTATCAATTACATGTTTGTAATTCAAGAAATCCAATTAGACTAAACCTTATTGTTCTGTCTACCTTATAATGAGAGTTAAAGAGACTTCAAAGTTGACACAAGTGTTGTTCTGAAACTCTTCCAGAAGGTTACATAAAGAAAACTCGTATAGAATTAGAACCAAATGACATAGTAACTAAATAAAAATAGAATTTACATTCAGATAAGCACATACACTTGCGTAAATCTGCAAGTTTTCAGCATCATACCCTGAAGAACGAAACCTTCTAATAATTTCTGGTCTATGACACAAGCCCTTACTAATGACAGCAGTTTACAAGAAGATGGTGATGTGTAGTTGAACAAGGAATGTTGGTGAAGCCAATGTTTTTGCAAGGGGATTTGTTGACACCTTGGCTTCAGTAACATTCCTTGTTTAACTACTGTTCATCAAGTCCCTACTTAAGCGCTTCAGGTGCTACACACAATTGTGTGCTCCAAGACAGTGCATCAGCAGCAAAAGCATTTATGAAAGTAATGTTACTTAAAATGTGTCACATGCATCTTGAGCATCTTTTATTGGAATTGTGCTGTGAATTTGAATGACATGTGCAATATGGTTTAGTAAAATTAGTGGAAAGGTAGACCATTGCGTATTTTTGCTTAGTGAAAGTATGTTTTTGTATGTAGTGGGTTCACTTCTTTCATTGTTTTTCACAATTTGTTGAATTTTCTCGTGATTAGATAGGTGCTTTTCAAGCCTGCTAGACATAAAATAAATGATGTTCTCATATCTGATGTTCTTGTAGTTGGGTTTTTTCTTCGAGTCCACATTATGTAGAAGTGACAAAGCTCACTAAAGAATTGAGAACTCTTAATATATTCTGCAGCTGTACACTTTTTATGATTCTGAAGATGGCACTTGAAAGGGTTAAAATATTGACTATATAACAGCTTTAAAGGGACACCAAAGGACTTTACTAAATTATTTTATACTGATCACAACTGGAGAAAATAAAGCTTATACTTTCCTTAACTTTTCACTGAAATCTTAGCACCTATATGTCAGTGTGACATCGTAGATTTTAAAGTGTTTCCTCGTACTCGGGCTGTGTTGGTTCTAGAGAAGGTCTTGAAACTTGCTGGGCTGAATTTTCTATTCCTTTAGCATACAATGTAACCCTTCTTTGTGTATGTACAATTAGCCAGACCTTAGTAGCCACTGTTAAAATGTGACATAACAGTGAGCTGGCGCCCACTGATCATGATGCCCACCGATTTCCATACCCATAGATCATTTATTGCTCCATCTTTTCAGGCTTATCACGCTGCCTTTCCAAGCAAGTGTAGCCGTTTTGCTGTTGCAGAAGCGTAGTTTGCTAGCACAGCAAACTTAATATATTAGTCTTTAGTGCCCCTTCAAGTACAAACTCCTCAACAAAGCTGGCAATAGCCTTAACAATTAGGACAGAGCAAAAGCACAAATAGTTTGCAATTATTAGAAAGATCTGCATTAATTAACTAAATTATAGGGTTTTATGTGCTGAAACCGTGATATGATTATGAGGCAAGCCGCAGTGCTGGACTCCAGAAATTTGACCACCTGGGGTTCTTTAACATTCACCAAAATCTAAGTACACGAGTGTTTTCGCATTTTGCCCCTAAAAAGATCTGCAACATGCACAGAATAGTAATTTTGGAGCACATAACTTCATCAAAACAAAATGAAAGGTTGTAAACAGACAGCACTTACTGCCTCAGTGCAAGGTTGAGAGAACGATGGCCTTTGCCAATGGGTGTCATCAGGGGACCTTTGAGTCCGATCTTGTTCTTGTTGACAGAGTCGATGGCTTTCTGTGGGATGCCAAACTTTCCATCTGGCCCTTTCACTGGTGTGACGTCTACTGTTTCCCACTGGATTGGTACCTGAAAGCACAAGCAAATTATTACCCCTGTCAGACAGGTAATGAAGTGTCACTTCCAGGAACTGGGCTTTGCCTAGCCAAGTGTTAGCTTACTTTTAGACTATAATGCAGCATTGTGTCACTTGCACTGAACGTAATAGTGAGCAGCTATCACAACTCCAACTAACATGGATAAAAATGCGAGAATTATTTAGACGCGCTTCTAACTGTGCGCACTTTGCTTCCGTAGCTTTCCCTGCATTGCCATAGAAAGTTGTCTGTAAGTATAGCTGCGATACACAAGTCATGCTCTATTATGGTAGGCCACGGAAAAAGGCAAGTTTGTTCACCCCATAAACTATATGTGTGATTATGCCATAGTAACTCTTATACCGGTGTCACATCGTCCCTTCTGATAGCAACAGGGTCTGATCCGAATGGAGTGCTGCTGCACGAGTTCCCTGTAATGCTGCCACTTTCAATCACGATCTCGCTCGATCAGGATCCAGACAATCACGATCTGTGCATTGCGACCGTAGGCTGACGACCATGTAGTTACAAGAGCTGCAGACGATAACAG